>NW_028234354.1:260351-300351 GCF_057382095.1 Aulonocara sp. 'chitande type north' Nkhata Bay | reverse complement strand
GCAAGTGCATTTTTTGTGTAAAAGACAGACACACACACACACACACACACACACACACACACTGTAAGGTCTGAAGTGCAAAATTTGAATTACATTCCTTTGTATCTCTCCCTCTCTCTCTCTCTGTCTCTCTCTCTCTCTCTCTGTCTCTCTCTCTCTCTCTCTGTCAACACACACACACACACACACACACACACGCTCAATGGAGTATAAAATAAAGACCGGGGCAGTTAGGGGTTAGGGGGTTAGGGTTAGGGTTAGGACATTGGTTATGGCTCCGTCCCCCCTGGGGGGGACCGAAGAATGCACGGTCCTTCCCTCCTGGGCCCCTCCCTCCCCGGTTCCATAAGAACCAGTCCTGGTCTCGAGCTTGGGGTCGATAAGTGTCGGGCCGCATACGGGAGCGACCCCTCCTCCCATAGCAGACCTGCTGCCACCCTTCATCAGCCATGATGGAGGGCCAAGCAAAGTTTTTTCAATATTTTTTTGTTGTTTTTTGTGTTTTTTTTAATGTTTTTTAAGTTTTTTATTTTTTAGAAAAATCAAAAAAGAGAGAATGAAACTCTTAAAAACTAAAAATGCCCTGGAAAGGGTTCAAGAAACTAAAAATGCCCTGAAAAGGGCTCAAAAAAAACTCAACGTGTGCCACTGTGGCGACGTTTCGACCAAATGTGGTCTTCTTCAGGCCTGGGCACACTCAAAACTAACTGAAATACGTCTGCTGCAGAAAAAGCGACTGTCTTCGTCGAAGGGCAGCGAAAGAATGAGCCTGGCCTGCAGGCTCATCCCTTAAATAAGCTCTGGCTCCAAAAGAAAAAGAAAAAGAAAAAGAAAAAGAAAACCCCACAGTACAAATGATTTTAAACGTTTTTAAACCTTACCCACAGGATTTTAATGAATTAAACCTACACCATATGAACTGATATGAACTAAATGGTGCGCATATATATAAAATAAAATCACTATTTACACACAAGTTTTTAAACTCAATATTTACACATTCATGACAAGTATTTATTTATTTATTTATTTATTGTGTTGCATATTTTTTTACATAATTTTTTTACCAAGTATTTAACAAAATAGTGGGGATGGGGGAAAGGGGGAGGGGGATGGGACTAGGGTTAGGAATAGGAGTAGGAGTAGGGAAGGGAATTAGGGTTAGGATATAGGACAGGGGTTGGGATGATAGGTTAGGGTTAGGGCTAGGAGTGGGAGGTGGTTAGGGTTAGGGTAAGGAAACAGGATAGGGGATAGGGTTAGGATTAGGAACAAGGGAACGGTTAGGGTTAGGGTAAGGGAAAAGGATTGGGGTTAGGATATGGGTTGGGGTTGGGGTTAGGACAGGGAAGGGTTAGGGTTAGGGTTAGGGTGAGTGTTTGGGTTAGGGTTAGGGTTAGGGTTAGGGTAGGGTTAGGGGGTTAGGGTAGGGTTAGGGTTAGGGGTTAGGGGTTAGGGTTAGGGGTGTGGAATTGAGTCCGGTCCCGAAAGGGTCCAGACGGTGCTCGGTCCATCCCTCCACCCCTGCCACTTGTCCCCCGCTGGACACGTCTACGGGAAGGCAGCCGCCCTCTCCCGTGACGCACCACCGTCCAGCCTTCTGAGTCCATCCGGGACCCCATGGATTTTTTTCTATCTCTTGATGTCGCCTTTGTTATCTTTATTTAATAATTGTTTTAATGTGCTATTTATTCCAGTTAGATATGTAAATTATGTGTATATGAATTTACAATCACAAACAAGGCGAGAAAAAAAGAAAAAGTAAAAAAAGTAAATGAAATTTGTTTTTAAACAAAAATAGATGAAATTAATAAAATTGTTTAATTTTTAATAAGTGAAAACCAATGAATTAATGTGCCCACTGCCGCGACGTTTCGACCCAAGATAGGTCTTCCTCAGGCTGGGGCACAATGAATAAGCTGGGAATGCACAGAGAGAGAGAGATGTTGCCTCTTCAACGGTCAGCTCCCAAATGAGCTCCTCTCTACTGTGCAGCCTTTTATAGGCTTGGTTTCCAACGTGAGTTTTTTTCGAATTTTAGGTTAGGCAATGTATTTTGAAATGGCTGGGATGGTTTTAGACTAAAATGAATGTGTGTTTTTTAACCTTTGTAATAAAATTGCATGAAATGTATTTTTATTTTGTATATTATGTGAATTTTCAAAAAACTGTATTTTTAAGTGATGTATATGAGATTTTAAATTTGCATTTTTATGTTTTAAATCCAATCGTGTTTTTATGAATTTTTAAGTGACGTATATTAGATTTTAAATTTGCATGTTTATGTGTTAAATCCAATCGTGTTTTTATGAATTTTGGTGAGTTATATAGAGAAATGAGTTTATGATTTGAAAATTGTATTTGTGTTTTTAGCCAAATTGTGTTTTTATGCTTCTTGGAGTTGTGTATTTAATCAACATGTATTTTTAGGGGTTTTAATAAATTTTGAATTAATAACATGGGTTAGGGTTAGGGTAAATAATTGGGTTGGGGCCTCAATCATAGTGGTTAGGGTTAGGGCAAAATATGGGGGTTGGGTTAAAATTAATTCGTAGTGGTTAGGGTTAGGGGTTAGGGGTTAGGGGGGTTAGGGGGTTAGGGGGTTAGGGGTTAGGGTTAGGGGTTAGGGTTAGGGGGTTAGGGTTAGGATGAGTGTTTGGGCCCCTCCTCCAATTGGAGGCGGGCGGTGCACGGGCCATCCCACGGTAAGGGGCCTGGACCTTGGATTGTCCACGGCGTCCGCCATGGCGCACCAGGGTCCAGTCAGAAGTCCATCCAACCATGGTGAGTTGGATGGAGGCGAGTGTTTTTTTAAGTGGTTTTTCTACCAAATTTTAAATTAAATTTTTAAAGTAAATTTTTAAAGCTTTAACTTAAATATGTAATTTTTAACTTAAATTTTTAAAGAAATAAAATTAAAAAATGAATTGGTTTTGAAAAAAACCTTTTAGTTATTAAAGAAAAAAGAAATCAAATTACAATAGGCCAAATGAATATGAATTTGTGTGCCTATGTGGCAACGTTTCGACCTGTGAAGGTCTTCTTCAGGCCAGGCACACACTAAAATAAATGGGAAACAGGCTTGCTCTCAGAGGTCTGCTCTGTCCGGTAGTTTGGAATGAAATGAGCAGCGAGTGCCATCCCCTTCTATTTATACCCTCCCACTTTTTTCCAGTTTGAATTTAGTTTTAGAAAGCCAAATTAGTGTTTTTACCCTTTCGCTTTTAATTTTTCGAATAGAATTTTTACAAATGTATTTTTTAATCACTCCTCACTGGCAAAAACATATTTTTAGAAAGATTTTAACTTTTTAACCATGTAAATAATTTATAATCGTAGAAACAATTTTTTAACCACATTTAACCATGTCTACTGTATTTTTTTATTTTTTTTATTATTGTGTATGTAGTATTTTGTTGTAAGTCATGAATTGAGTGTTTTTAATTAATTGTAAGTAATTTTTATCCAGTAATTAGGGTTAGGGCCAAATCAAAAAATATTTAATTATGAATTATGAACCCAATTAATTAGGGTTAAGGCCAGAACATTAAGTGGTTAGGGTTTGTCACGTGGGTTGGGGCTAAAGTAAGGAATAGGGTTGGGGCCAGATTAAGGTTAATTAGGTTAGGGTTAGGGCCAGATCAATGGAGTGGTTAGGGTTAGGGCCAGAATATGGGTTGGGGCTCATTTTTTAAGGGTTTTGGTTAATTAGGTTAGGGTTAGGGCCAGATAGGGTTAGGGTTAGGGTAGGGGAATTGATTCCTCCTACGAGGGTAGAAGGAAGGTGCACGGGCCATCCCACGGGAGAACCCCCGATCCCTGTCTGGGTTCTCAAGGAAGGGACGATGGCGTCGCCTTCCGTAGCGGACTACTTGCCACTCGTCCGCCATGACGAGTGGTTTTTAATTTACTATTGTAAATATAAATGAAATAAAACAAACTTGTTTTTAAACAACTAAAAGAGAGCCCAAAGGCTTCAAAAACCCTTAAAATAAAACACCGTAAATTCGGTTCCAAACAACTAAAAGAGAGCCCAAAGGCTTAAAAATCCCTTAAACTAAAATACCGTAAATTCGGTCCCAAACAACGAAAAGAGAGCCCGAAGGCTTAAAAATCCCTTAAAAGAAAACCGTGTATTCGGTTGTTTAGTATAAACAAAAATAAAAAATTCTGGGTTAGGGTTAGGGTTAGGGTAGGGTTAGGGTTAGGGTTAGGGGTTAGGGGGGGGTTAGGGGTTAGGGGGGGGTTAGGGTTAGGGTTAGGGGTTAGGGGTTAGGGTTAGGGTTAGGGGTTAGGGTTAGGGGTTAGGTTATGGGGAAAAAGCCAGGAGAGGATGGGACAAAAGTGGAATAACTGAAAAAGTAAGAGGTGTAGAGGGCTGATGTTGGTGTCTAGGTGGGGGTTTTGGTGGGTGCCGGACGCTGTGGCGAAGAAGCCACGCCGATGGCTTCTTCGGTTCTGGAGATATGGCGAATCGGACCAAAAAGGATGGGACAAAAGGGTCCCAGTCGGAGAAAGGAAGGTGCAGAGGGCCTGGGTCCACCACCACTGTACTCAGCAGGCCCTGCCGGGTCGTTAGACACGCAGCATGGCAGGGATTGGTGACATAACATGTAGCAGTTTCCCTTCACAGAAGCCTCTGCAGCAGGTTGGTACAGGAGCAGGCACCAGAAGCAGGCCTGTGGAGCACTATGTCATCTGCTCGGCCTTGCTTCAGGATGCACTGTACAATTCGATAGCAAGACCTCATGGGTTACCACAAAAAAAACAGTGTCTTTCTGCCTCTGTCGTTCTCTTTGGTTTGTTTGAGCGCTTGTTTTTTTAAATACACAGCAAGTGTCTCTCTCTCTCTCTCTCTGTCTGTCTCTCTGTCACACACACACACACACACACACACACAGAAGCTGGTCAAGTGCTGTGCAACTGGGATTGCACCTGTCGTCCACAGGAGGGCGCCTAGCTGGGAAGTCCAGTACATTCCATATTAAAGTTGTTGCAAGTGCATTTTTTGTGTAAAAGACAGACACACACACACACACACACACACACACACACACACACACACACACACACACACAGTAAGGTCTGAAGTGCAAAATTTGAATTACATTCCTTTGTATCTCTCCCTCTCTCTCTCTCTCTCTCTCTCTCTCTCTGTCTCTCTCTCTCTCTGTCAACACACACACACACACACTCACACACACCAAAGCACACAGACAGAAGCTGGTCACAACTGCTGTGCAACTGGGATTGAACCAGGGGGGCTCCCTCTGCTGGCTCAATGCGGTACAAAGTGTCAGAAGCTGTTAGATATCTGCTTTTGACAATCAATTGCACCTGTCATCCACAGGAGGGCGCCTAGCTGGGAAGTCCAGTACATTCCATATTAAAGTTGTTGCAAGTGCATTTTTTGTGTAAAAGACAGACACACACACACACACACACACACACACACACACACACTGTAAGGTCTGAAGTGCAAAATTTGAATTACATTCCTTTGTATCTCTCCCTCTCTCTCTCTCTCTCTCTCTCTGTCAACACACACACACACACACACACACACACACACACACAGTAAGGTCTGAAGTGCAAAATTTGAATTACATTCCTTTGTATCTCTCCCTCTCTCTCTCTCTCTCTCTCTCTCTGTCTCTCTCTCTCTCTCTCTGTCAACACACACACACACGCACACACACACGCTCAATGGAGTATAAAATAAAGACCGGGGCAGTTCTCTCACTGGAGTCTCTTAGAGTGGAGGCTGCCCTTGCTAGCAAGAAGTTCTGTGTGTTTCTCTTCTCTGAGTCTTTACTGAAGAAGTGTTTTATAACATTTTCCTTAACAACTGACATGTGTTTTTTGTGTAAAAGAGAGAGAGACACACACACACACACACACACACACACACACACACACACACACACACACACACACACACTCAGCGGCTCAGAGATGAGGGAAAAACAACAGAAATCAGGATAGATTTTAATGTCAGGAGATGCCCTGTGATGCTGGGGCCATTGTGTAAGATTGGAATGTGTACCAGTGGCTGGTGGGTGGTCCTTGAAGGTCCCGGGAGGAGGCGGCGAGGAGGCAGCGGGTGGCTGGGCTTCGGCCTTGGCCCAGGAACGTCATTTATTCTGCGTGGCGCCGCGTGTGCCCTGTGCAGCTTCGATGTGTGCGGCTGACGCTCTGTGGTTCCTGTTCCTGTCATAAAAGGCCCTGTACAAGGGAAGAAGAAATGCATCATTGGTTACCAAAATAAAACAGTGTCTTTCTGCCTGTGTCATTCTGTTTGGTTTCTTTGAGCGTTTGTTTCTTAAATACACAGCAAGTGTCACTCTCTCTCTCTCTGTCACACACACACACACACACACACACCAAAGCACACACACCAAAGCACACACACACACACACACACACACACACACACACTGTGTATCATCACTGATTTCTATAATCCACATAATCCAGATTCGATTTGGTGCAATTTTTACTCAGAAAGTGAGAGATCTTATAATTCTGATCATTTATCAGTACTGACACTAAACTTTATCAGAGATGTGACCATCACAGCACATGCCGTTGTGTCAAAGTAACTGAGAATAAAAAAATAAAAAAATAAAAACATAAAGGAGATTTTCCTGGCATGGATTTTATAGCAGATAACCTTAAAAATATTCTGCAATTATACCTAATTTGAAAAAGTTTACATTTCTTCAGTATTAAACAGCAGAAATTAAGCTTTATTATCCGACGTCATTTACAAAGGAAAGAAAAGACAGCGGCCGCCAGCGCTGTAAACAACGGTAGACTGATGGGTAATAAGCGAATGAGTAATGCAGAAAACACATGTTTGAGATGGGAAACTTTTCTTGAAGTTTCTCTCACAGTTCACGCACAGCTGTGGGTTTTATCGTGTTGGAAGCAAAACAGCAAAAGTAAGAAGGAATTAAGGATGATATTAGCCCCCACGCCGACTAAGCTAATTCTGATGCGTCGGTCCGCTCTGTTTACGTCTTCGTGTGGAATGCGTTTCCTGCTCTCATTTGCTGGTTGTTGTTGAAATAGTTTTGTGAGCTTTAACCTGAGATTCTGGCGTTTCTGGTAAAACACATTTATATTCATTCAATTCAGGATTTAATGAATCGATATCGCTTCATTCAAGCTACTCACCCGTCTCTATCCACCTCCACGTCCAGCTCGACCACGGACAGAGGTCCCGCCCCGACTATCTCTGATTGGTTTAGACCACGAAGGGGAATGACGTGTGTCTGTTGTTGAACACATGGACGTCTGTCGCTTGGCGAGCGATCGGGTGGTTTAGCGAGTGTCAGCCTCTTAAGTTTAAGACAAGCCCGGCTGCTTTTTAAGCGACGCGGCGCTAGCTACCCAGCTAGCTCAGTACACAGGAACTACTTCCGGTAGTTATACAAAATAAAAGCGTCCCCCATTATAATCCGCTATAATGCCATACTTCCGCTGCGCGCGCCGTTGATATATACCTTGGCTTTACATTAATTGTGAGAAAACAAAACAAACAAATAACTCACCGTTGAGTCGATTGTGAGGTAGTGTAAAGACGAATGAATCGGCTGGGTTATTGCACGCTGTCAACTGGTCTGTAGTGTAGGATTTGTCGATATCTGACAAGTATGCCAACCACAGGGACACAGCGGCCGCCTCCATTACTCCCGACATACCACTAGAGTGAGCCAGCACACCACAAATGAAGTTTTCTTGTTCTCCATTCATTTCAATGGGAAAAAACTTGCATTAAAATATTCATATTTAAAAAACTATAGAAGTAATAAACACCAAAAGTCATAGCAACTCATTCCAGCTCCAGCCGCACACAATGATATATCATATGTGAACCTTGTCTCAAAACTGTGGGGCGAGTTAAGGTCCAAAATAAACACCAAAAGTCATAGCAATTAGATGGAGTCATTGCTTTGGCAATGACTCCATCTAATGGTTAAATTTCTGAACTGCAGGCTCAGTAAGTAAGTAAGTAAGTAAGTAAGTAAACTTTATTTATTAAGCGCTTTTCACAGACAGACATTCACAAAGCAGCAGTGATGAGACGCAGGTCTTGCGTCCATGACTGCCCTCGCGAGTTAAAGACAGCTGCAGTGTTTGTGTTTTCTAACTCAGGTGTCTCAGCTGAAGAACTGCGGGGTGATTTTAAGAAATCCCCTGTCAATTGGTTATGAGCAAAAATTGTTTCTATAAAATAAAAATTAAAAAAACAAAAAAAACCCCAGTTTCAACCGTAACGTGAAGTACACATTTTATTATTTTTTTCCTTTTAGTGAAAGGAAACAGCCGTCGCCGGTATGCTAGTGCGCACGCTCCACCCCCTCCTACGCCTCTTCCCCCCCCTTCTTTTTGCTTTGTAAATAAACAGAAATGTGACTTTTGCTTCATAAACAGTTTGACAAACAAGTGGTGCCTGCAGGGTGTATATTCATGGTATAACCGGCATAAACACAGCCTCACTTCGTGTGTGATTGTGCAGGAAATACAACTGTGCGCTCAGCTTCGAAAAAGGACCGCATCTATCCATTTATCCTCATCTCACCTCTATGTATGTGCTCTCTTTGAGCGCAGGTGCGGCTCTTTGCTGTGACACATCTCTAATGTAGTCTAGACGCTCCGGCGCCAGGGGTCATCGGGTGACACACACACACACACACAAACAACAAGTAACACAACATGGACCATGAACTCTGCGTGACTCAACTATACCAAGACAGTTCACCTATTACGAGCCTTTAAAGTAAGCTTATTGCTAAATAGTCTTGATATTTAATCAACAGGTAAGGTAACACCTGATTCTGTTCACATGGACGGAGTTTTTTCAGTGCTAAATAGTCTGCACATCCCGGCTCTTATTATTTATTTTGCTGCGTTATTTTGCAAAATTATCTAATCTAAAAATAAACTACATAAATGAGTGCGATGCAATATTTTGCTCTTGGTGTTTTCAGTCCTTTATGTCCATCTTATGTGTCCTTTTTTTCTGTTATCAATCAACCAACCGATCATTCGATTAAAGGCCTGTCAACGGGCTTCGTAAAGGTTCTTTTAAGGTCACCAGAAAGCTACATAAAAGACTGCACCTGCACCTGCACCTGCACCAAAGTTCTTTTTTTTTTCTCTCTATCTCCGAACATTGTTGCATTTTAAAACCTTCTTCAGTGAGCTATAAATATGAGGCGCTCCAAACACACTCTCAGTTTTACTTCTGCCAAAAAATGACCACAATGCCGAGACAACTGGAGGTCCAGAACTCGATCCTCACTGGTGGGGACAGCTTTAACATGTGGCACGACTACATGAATCTGAGCCAAGTGTTCGAGAAACTGTGCAGCAACCGTGAGGTTGATAACCGAGACACCGAGCGTCCAAAGAAGGGACAAGCGCCCCCTTGGAGTAAGGTCCACACTTCCACTCGGGGGAAGAAATCCTCCAAAAACTCATCACAGTCCAGTCCGACCAGCAGCGCGTCGGACACCAGCAGCAGCGCCTCATCCTCGGACTACTGCCGCTTATGCAAGCAGAACGGGGAGACTCCGAGGGTGTACCTATCTCACAAGCTCAAATCAGACGACGGGATAGTTTTCTGCCCCGTCCTCCGGAACTACACTTGCCCGATCTGCGAAGCCACCGGTGACAGCGCTCACACACGCAAGTACTGCCCGCAGATGAAGTGCGAGGCTGCTGGGAGGATGCAGACGGTAGGCAAGTTCTGGTAGCTGCTGAAAACTGAAGCTGCGAGAAACTGTACATATTTACCGAACTGTTTGGGGTATGTGTTCGTGTTGGCAGAGACCGTTTCAGTTCCAAAGACTGTTTCAAGTTTGACTGTCAAACACTCCGCTGCAGTCTGCAGCAAGGAGCTCTCATCCAGCACATCTGTGGAGCCCCGAGCCGGGGTGAGCGCTCTCAAACCTCGGAAAAAATTAAACTCTTTAAAGTCCTCGAGTGTTTATTGTTGTTGTTATTGTTGTTGTTGTTGTTTAATATGATACAATTTCGGGGGTACTTCATAGGTCACAAGTGAAACACTAAAGTGGCTAACCTTTCTGTGGAATTAAATAGATTTCTAAAAATGTGCCCATAGTGTCAGTGCGCGAGTCTTTTAGTTAAAATGCAAATGCTATATTATCCCTCATGTCAGACAGATTATTCGACAAAAACGTCAGTATTTTGTCTTTTTTTTTTTTTTTTTTTTTTTTTTTGGTATTATAGAAAATTTTTAACTCACATGCAACTCTTCCACTTGAAGTTACAGATGTACCTGAACTCACCAGAGAACATGCGTCATAAAAAAATAATTAAATTAAATTAAAAGTAACACTTCAAGGCAAAAGTGAAACGATTATGTGAAGTGAGAAATTGAATTAAGGTTCAATAGTTTTAGTTTCAAAATAGAGGGGCTGGGGAAATACAGTATACAAGGTCAAAACAGAGTTTGTACAAGTTTGTACAAAGACAGCTGCAGTGTTTGTGTTTTCTAACTCAGGTGTCTCAGCTGAAGAACTGCGGGGTGATTTTAAGAAATCCCCTGTCAATTGGTTATGAGCAAAAATTGTTTCTATAAAATAAAAATTAAAAAAACACAAAAAAAACCCCAGTTTCAACCGTAACGTGAAGTACACATTTTATTATTTTTTTCCTTTTAGTGAAAGGAAACAGCCGTCGCCGGTATGCTAGTGCGCACGCTCCACCCCCTCCTACGCCTCTTTCCCCCCCTTCTTTTTGCTTTGTAAATAAACAGAAATGTGACTTTTGCTTCATAAACAGTTTGACAAACAAGTGGTGCCTGCAGGGTGTATATTCATGGTATAACCGGCATAAACACAGCCTCACTTCGTGTGTGATTGTGCAGGAAATACAACTGTGCGCTCAGCTTCGAAAAAGGACCGCATCTATCCATTTATCCTCATACCTCACCTCTATGTATGTGCTCTCTTTGAGCGCAGGTGCGGCTCTTTGCTGTGACACACCTCTAATGTAGTCTAGACGCTCCGGCGCCAGGGGTCATCGGGTGACACACACACACACAAACAACAAGTAACACAACATGGACCATGAACTCTGCGTGACTCAACTATACCAAGACAGTTCACCTATTACGAGCCTTTAAAGTAAGCTTATTGCTAAATAGTCTTGATATTTAATCAACAGGTAAGGTAACACCTGATTCTGTTCACATGGACGGAGTTTTTTCAGTGCTAAATAGTCTGCACATCCCGGCTCTTATTATTTATTTTGCTGCGTTATTTTGCAAAATTATCTAATCTAAAAATAAACTACATAAATGAGTGCGATGCAATATTTTGCTCTTGGTGTTTTCAGTCCTTTATGTCCATCTTATGTGTCCTTTTTTTCTGTTATCAATCAACCAACCGATCATTCGATTAAAGGCCTGTCAACGGGCTTCGTAAAGGTTCTTTTAAGGTCACCAGAAAGCTACATAAAAGACTGCACCTGCACCTGCACCTGCACCAAAGTTCTTTTTTTTTTCTCTCTATCTCCGAACATTGTTGCATTTTAAAACCTTCTTCAGTGAGCTATAAATAGGTCACAAGTGAAACACTAAAGTGGCTAACCTTTCTGTGGAATTAAATAGATTTCTAAAAATGTGCCCATAGTGTCAGTACAGGATTGTGAACATCGCAACGCAAAGTTTTTGATTTCTCTCAAAACATATATTTCTTTTCATGTTGAACAGATAATATCTTTAATTTGAGTCAAAGTGATTTGCACTTGAACACGCCCACCAGAAATAGACCGGGACCCATTTTTATTCTGCATGGCTGCTGGAAACATCATGTCACATCTTTGATTAATTTCATCTGAAAATAAACGTAAGTAAAGCCAAGTGTGTTACAAAAGCTTTTATAATTTGTATTGCCAAAATCGCAGAAAATAACCCCATTTAAGCTGGGTCGACAGCCACCCCTAATTTTTGCATGATTGTAGCTGCTAGCTATAAGCTAGCTAGCTATCCTGCGCAACGTTAGAACTGGTTACCAGAAACCGACCATCACAGTCGGGAATACAAGTTAGTATACTGGTAAAACACGGCTTTTTGCCTAACTAGCTAGCGTTACCACGATACATCGGTGGTGGATAAAGCTAGCTAGCATAAGTTCATAGTTCATAACATTCATAGTATAACTCCGTGCTCCGCTTCGTTTGAATTTTTCTGGTGAGCTCGCGGTTTCTAGACACAAGCTTGTGTTTGTGCGCGCACGTTTGTCTCTCTTCATATAAATATGTGTTATGTGTGTGTACACCGAGCGCAAAAGATAATTATTAATGTGCATGATTTAGAGACAGAAATAACAAGCCAGCATATAAGATCAATGACATAAGACTAATTCCTTCAATTGACTTTCAGGCGCAGCTCGGAAAAATGTGCATTTTCTGAAGAAATTTTAATTTTAACAGCAAAAAATTGACCCTATGCCAAACTTAGTCGCTAATGGCTGGTCTGTAGACTGTTTGGTATGTCATGTTACGTATTTCTTGGTTTTTCTATGTAATGTGTTTTATAGAGAAGTAACATTATTCTTTTTTTCTGTATGCTTTCAGAACCACAGATCGCTCCATCCATTCCATGGCTGAAGCATACATTTTCATTTAATCTGAACAGGTATCATTTTGCATTTACACTGCACATCCTTTTTAAACATTTCATAATAATCTAGACTCTCCCTCATTATCCTCTCATTCACCTTGCTGATGTGTTGAGGACTTGATAAAAGAATACATGGTATGTCCATATCTGTTCTGTCTCTACATGAGATGCAGTCTCTTGATGTAAATTTGACAACTCTGCTATTAAATGCAGTGATTAATGTAGGACAGCAACGATTAATCAACTCATCAAGTTAATATCTTAGGGTTCTGTATTGTTTTCTTTTTTTTTCTTGGGCTTTGTGGAACATTTATGAAAATGTTCCACCATTGATTTAATTTAATGATTATGCAATTCACAATCTGATTAGTCAAATAATTGTTCTAATAGTCTGTGACCAAACAACTATCAAAATAGTAGTTTATTATGGTCAAAGATTTATCAGGTGTGCCAGACTTCAATTCTTCACTTGTACATTTTGTTCCATATTTTACCTCAAGATATCCCAGAAAGATGAAGCTGAGGAAGAGCTGCAGAGTACCACCATGGCACTCTTCGTCTTCAGGGACAACTCAAGCCTCCTACATCAGCCTCGAGACATCGGGATAATCATTGATGGTGTGGAAGTCCTGAATGAGTTGCCTTCTGTGGCAGCTGGAGTGGCAATGGTCTTTGGACTCTGTTATGCTCTTAATATGGAATATCCACGAGGATTCAGGTTCACCTTTGAGGCTCTTCAAAAGATTATGATGGAGCTTGACTTTAACAAGATGACCTCTAAGATTCGCAAACTTAATTGTGAACTTAACACTGCACAGTAGTGTGTTTGCATGCATGTGTGCATGTGTATGTGCACATGCATGTGCATGTGTGCTTGGTTATTTTGCTTGGTTGGCCTGCAGTGGTATTCTACATTCAAAATTTATAAGAACACCCATTTGAAAGGGAGATTTAAGTTGATTTCATTGATACATGTGTAGATTTTTTTTTTTTACATTGTACAGGCACAGTGCACATATAAACATTTTTGAGTACTTGCAAATTGGTTTAAAAAGAGTTTTTATAATGGTTTTATGCCAGTTCTTTTAGACAGGTTGCAGGTTTTATACTGGTTTTCAAAAGATTGCAGGTTTTATACTGGTTTTCAAAAGATTGCAGGTTTTATAAAACAAACATTTCTCTAATCATTTCTGCTGTAGCACTAAATCTGTATATTACTAATCCTCTCTATTGATTATAGTTAAAATGGTTTGGAACAATAAATAATTTTGAAATAATTGGTTGGCCAACTGTCTTGTTTTTTATAGGAAATGCAGAGCATTTTTGAACTGAAATGAAATGTAAAAAATATAGTTTGAATATATGTAAATCAATTACCTGGCTTCAACACAAACATATTAGTTCATGTTAATTTGGTTCGATGTGAATACATTAGGTTGGTTAAATTTCAATATATTAGCTTGGTTCAATAATTAAAATATGGTTCTATGTAAAAAAATCAATTTGGATCAATGCAAAATTTAAAGTTTCAGTCAAGTCTAGTAATATTGTTTATATCAACATAAAAGTATCAGGTCATATCAAGTGACTCAATTTGGATTCTATAAAGCCAAATATTTTGGATGTGACAACTGGACATCATTTTTTTTAATTTGAATAGGGTTATTTTTTTTACAGTGTAGTTTATTTCTCACAGTTTTTTAAAAATTCTCTTGCTTTATGGTTCTTAGCGCTGTTACCAGTCTTTGCATTTATCATCGTTTTTTCTCTTTTTTCTTTCATGTTACACAAACATGATTACATATTGCATATGAATCAAGGTTGCGCAGAGGTGGTTGCATTTCCCAGACAATCATGCAAAATATATACATTTCTTTTTTAAAAAATGACATGGTGCGACAGGACTGTAGCACAGTAATACAGCAACATCAGAGGCAAATTCCATTCAAGTTTTGCAAGCCTAGCTTTGAACTTTATTTAAATAAACGGCAGTGACTCGTTATGACAAGGATCATTCTTAATCTCACTCAAACCATGCTGAACGGCTCTAACCCAATTAGGAACATAGGGTTGTTGTTTTTTTTGTTTTTTTTAAAAAGAAAAGAAAAACATAACTGAACACAACAGTATGTCAGTGCAGTGACTAATCAGGCAGTACAGTTTCAGGAACCGTTTTAACTGAGGCAGGATGGCATTTTGGTTTTTAAATGGGCATTTAAAACCTGAAATAATCCTAAAGGCTTAGACAAAAAGGTGACATTTGTTTTCGAAATTGAGGTGATGGGCATCTTAGTCGCTGTCACTCCTCTCTCCTCTCTGGAGCAGCCTCTTTCCACTGGAGGGCACGGGAACCTCATGCTTCACTGAGACCTTTGACTTGCTTTTGCTGTCCTTGTCAAGCAGCTCCAAACCGTCATTGATCTTCTTCAACATCTCGTAACGCTCACGCCCACGAACAGGGAGGAGAAAAACCTCCTTGTCGTCCCCCTCAGCACTGGAGGTACATTTGGACTTCTTTGTGGATGTGGTGTCAGGAGGTGGTGCGCTCTTTCGTTTTTTCGCCTCTTTGGTGCCGCTCTCCTTCTTCTGTTTATTGTCCTCCTGTAGCTGTAACAAAGAGGGACGAAATAACAAAAAAGAGAAACATATTTGTCAAGTAATTTTACCCCCCCCCCCCCCCAAAAGTGGCATTTAACATGATGATATTCTACTGCCTTCTGGGGGAGGGAAGGAACAGCGGTTTTTCTTTTGAGTTTATATTCAAGTTTTCTCCTTCTTGCCCCCTCTGGTGTACAATTTCTTCCTTTTTCCTGTTTAAAAAGAGTTCACATATTTTGTCATTTGACTGTAAGCAGTGCAAGGAGGAGATGCTCGCTTTTTGCATGACAGTCTGCCACTTCAGTCTTCCCTTTCTTTATAAGGCTGGAAAATACTTCAGACCCCTCCTCAGGCAGTAAGGGGCCTGAGGTGGGGTCTGAACTGTGGGTGGTATGAGGAGAGAAGGGGGACAGGACTGGATAGTGGCTTAAAGTTAGGATTTGGTTTGATTAGGTGAGCCGGTTTTTGGTTGTGTCTGCTTATGATTTGAAACAGGTCTGAAATGAGAGAAAGAGGAGTTTGTTCCTGGGGAATTATAAGACAGTGGTGTCCCGTTTTCCTTCTCATTAATCATATGAGAAGAATGAAGGCGTTTTAAAGATTTTTGAGTTGAGGTTTGTCCTTCTGCAGCTATCAGTTTTCTAAAGAACTCGTCCTCCTCATACTGCAGACTGTTTAGGAAACTTGGCTCAGAGCTGCAGAAGTTCTTGACTGTCGTACATTTGTGGTTAGTCTGATGAAACTCATTTTCAGTGTACTGACTGAAAGTGAACAGCGGGTCCTGACTCCACGTCTGTGGTAAAGGGTTAGGGTGTTGAAAAAAGATCAGGGAACCAGCAATCGCCGGTTCCTTGAGATGCACTCTCCACCGTGGGACAGGATGGTGGTACCCCTGCCCCAGTTCAAAAAATTGCCCATCTTGGGTTTACTAATTAAACGGCGCATAACCACAGGGCAACAAAGACAGTTGGCATTACTTGTTCAACCAGCTATTCTTATAAACCAGTAAAAAGCGTTGGCACTAACAGCACAACTGAGTTACCTCAAAACTACAGGAAGACAATAGTCCTAATGCTTCACAAGTCTGGGCACCACATACGTACATTTCTCAAAATAAAAAAGGATAGATGAGGCTGAAAAACAGCACCAAAGACAATATGGTAAAAATTTTATTAATTACATACAGTATTTATAGTTTTTTTATTGCACTCTCAAGTTAGTTTCAAAACAAACAATAGTGCAATTAACTATACACAAATAGAAAGGTACCATGCAACATACAAACAAGCGTAATACAAAGAAAAAACGTGTAGTTTGATTTTTCTTCTTTCCTTTTCATACAGCTTGGAGCTGCCTGCAGCTGCAGTAGAAAAAGCAAAGACCTGCTTCTGAGCAGGATACAGGGCAGACTGCAATGACTTGTCAAGGCCTTCCATGGTGAGAAAAAAAAATGAAAATTAGGCTGGTTATATTGCATGGGGCAGTGTAGCAGACAGTACTGGACTATTATCTTTACAAAGCATCTACTGTCTTAAATACTACACTAAGAAGACGTGTACAGCAGGAAAATGTTAATACAAGTGGAAAGAGTTGCATATAAATTAGGGAATCTGTCCGCATTTGGTTAATTTCTTCTTGTAAAAGCTTATTAAAATACGCACATCTTTGGTCCGTGCTCAAACCCACGACTTGGTGAAACTTTGGCTTCAGAATAACCAGTGAACACAAAGGAGGAGCTACATAAGATTTACACATAAGAGCTGCTTTAGGGAGCATCTACAGCTCTGATCAGTTAAAGCAAACTTCAAATGAATATATGTATGGGTCTGAAATTAAGACATAAAAGGAGCGTTGAAACAAAATAATACTAAGACAGCATCTGTGGCCTGATTAGAAAAGTGTTTCTTTAAAGTAGGGGCACTGTTCGATGATCCACATTGCCGACTGGGGCTGAGATTTTTATATTTATATATGTATAACATAAAAGCACCTTTTTTTTCAGCAGACTACAGCTGCATTAGGATATTTGTCAACATAAGCAAAATTACACACGTAAACCGCGTACACACACACACACACACACACACACACACACACACACACACAGTAAGGTCTGAAGTGCAAAATTTGAATTACATTCCTTTGTATCTCTCCCTCTCTCTCTCTCTCTCTGTCAACACACACACACACACACACACACACGCTCAATGGAGTATAAAATAAAGACCGGGGCAGTTCTCTCACTGGAGTCTCTTAGAGTGGAGGCTGCCCTTGCTAGCAAGAAGTTCTGTGTGTTTCTCTTCTCTGAGTCTTTACTGAAGAAGTGTTTTATAACATTTTCCTTAACAACTGACATGTGTTTTTTGTGTAAAAGAGAGAGACACACACACACACACACACACACACACACACACACACACACACACACACTCACACTCAGCGGCTCAGAGATGAGGGAAAAACAACAGAAATCAGGATAGATTTTAATGTCAGGAGATGCCCTGTGATGCTGGGGCCATTGTGTAAGATTGGAATGTGTACCAGTGGCTGGTGGGTGGTCCTTGAAGGTCCCGGGAGGAGGCGGCGAGGAGGCAGCGGGTGGCTGGGCTTCGGCCTTGGCCCAGGAACGTCATTTATTCTGCGTGGTGCCGCGTGTGCCCTGTGCAGCTTCGATGTGTGCGGCTGACGCTCTGTGGTTCCTGTTCCTGTCATAAAAGGCCCTGTACAAGGGGATAAGAAATGCATCATTGGTTACCAAAATAAAACAGTGTCTTTCTGCCTGTGTCATTCTGTTTGGTTTCTTTGAGCGTTTGTTTCTTAAATACACAGCAAGTGTCACTCTCTCTCTCTCTCTCTCTCTGTCACACACACACACACACACACCAAAGCACACACACCAAAGCACACACACCAAAGCGCGCACACACACACACACACACACACACACACACCAAAGCGCACACACACACACACACACACACACACACACACACACACAGACACACACACAGACACAGACACTGTGAGGTTTGCAGTGCAAAATTTGAATTTTAGTGCATGGTGATTTGTCTCCCTCCAGTGGCCCACGGCAGGTATGATGAGGCTTAAATGATAGGTTATGGGGAAAAAGCCAGGAGAGGATGGGACAAAAGTGGAATAACTGAAAAAGTAAGAGGTGTAGAGGGCTGATGTTGGTGTCTAGGTGGGGGTTTTGGTGGGTGCCGGACGCTGTGGCGAAGAAGCCACGCCGATGGCTTCTTCGGTTCTGGAGATATGGCGAATCGGACCAAAAAGGATGGGACAAAAGGGTCCCAGTCGGAGAAAGGAAGGTGCAGAGGGCCTGGGTCCACCACCACTGTACTCAGCAGGCCCTGCCGGGTCGTTAGACACGCAGCATGGCAGGGATTGGTGACATAACATGTAGCAGTTTCCCTTCACAGAAGCCTCTGCAGCAGGTTGGTACAGGAGCAGGCACCAGAAGCAGGCCTGTGGAGCACTATGTCATCTGCTCGGCCTTGCTTCAGGATGCACTGTACAATTCGATAGCAAGACCTCATGGGTTACCACAAAAAAAACAGTGTCTTTCTGCCTCTGTCGTTCTCTTTGGTTTGTTTGAGCGCTTGTTTTTTTAAATACACAGCAAGTGTCTCTCTCTCTCTCTCTCTGTCTGTCTCTCTGTCACACACACACACACACACACACACACAGAAGCTGGTCAAGTGCTGTGCAACTGGGATTGCACCTGTCGTCCACAGGAGGGCGCCTAGCTGGGAAGTCCAGTACATTCCATATTAAAGTTGTTGCAAGTGCATTTTTTGTGTAAAAGACAGACACACACACACACACACACACACACACACACACACACAGTAAGGTCTGAAGTGCAAAATTTGAATTACATTCCTTTGTATCTCTCCCTCTCTCTCTCTCTCTCTCTCTCTCTCTCTGTCTCTCTCTCTCTCTGTCAACACACACACACACACACTCACACACACCAAAGCACACAGACAGAAGCTGGTCACAACTGCTGTGCAACTGGGATTGAACCAGGGGGGCTCCCTCTGCTGGCTCAATGCGGTACAAAGTGTCAGAAGCTGTTAGATATCTGCTTTTGACAATCAATTGCACCTGTCATCCACAGGAGGGCGCCTAGCTGGGAAGTCCAGTACATTCCATATTAAAGTTGTTGCAAGTGCATTTTTTGTGTAAAAGACAGACACACACACACACACACACACACACACACACACACACTGTAAGGTCTGAAGTGCAAAATTTGAATTACATTCCTTTGTATCTCTCCCTCTCTCTCTCTCTCTCTCTCTCTGTCAACACACACACACACACACACACACACACACACACACAGTAAGGTCTGAAGTGCAAAATTTGAATTACATTCCTTTGTATCTCTCCCTCTCTCTCTCTCTCTCTCTCTCTCTCTGTCTCTCTCTCTCTCTCTCTGTCAACACACACACACACGCACACACACACGCTCAATGGAGTATAAAATAAAGACCGGGGCAGTTCTCTCACTGGAGTCTCTTAGAGTGGAGGCTGCCCTTGCTAGCAAGAAGTTCTGTGTGTTTCTCTTCTCTGAGTCTTTACTGAAGAAGTGTTTTATAACATTTTCCTTAACAACTGACATGTGTTTTTTGTGTAAAAGAGAGAGAGACACACACACACACACACACACACACACACACACACACACACACACACACACACACACACTCAGCGGCTCAGAGATGAGGGAAAAACAACAGAAATCAGGATAGATTTTAATGTCAGGAGATGCCCTGTGATGCTGGGGCCATTGTGTAAGATTGGAATGTGTACCAGTGGCTGGTGGGTGGTCCTTGAAGGTCCCGGGAGGAGGCGGCGAGGAGGCAGCGGGTGGCTGGGCTTCGGCCTTGGCCCAGGAACGTCATTTATTCTGCGTGGCGCCGCGTGTGCCCTGTGCAGCTTCGATGTGTGCGGCTGACGCTCTGTGGTTCCTGTTCCTGTCATAAAAGGCCCTGTACAAGGGAAGAAGAAATGCATCATTGGTTACCAAAATAAAACAGTGTCTTTCTGCCTGTGTCATTCTGTTTGGTTTCTTTGAGCGTTTGTTTCTTAAATACACAGCAAGTGTCACTCTCTCTCTCTCTGTCACACACACACACACACACACACACCAAAGCACACACACCAAAGCACACACACACACACACACACACACACACACACACACACACACACTGTGTATCATCACTGATTTCTATAATCCACATAATCCAGATTCGATTTGGTGCAATTTTTACTCAGAAAGTGAGAGATCTTATAATTCTGATCATTTATCAGTACTGACACTAAACTTTATCAGAGATGTGACCATCACAGCACATGCCGTTGTGTCAAAGTAACTGAGAATAAAAAAATAAAAAAATAAAAACATAAAGGAGATTTTCCTGGCATGGATTTTATAGCAGATAACCTTAAAAATATTCTGCAATTATACCTAATTTGAAAAAGTTTACATTTCTTCAGTATTAAACAGCAGAAATTAAGCTTTATTATCCGACGTCATTTACAAAGGAAAGAAAAGACAGCGGCCGCCAGCGCTGTAAACAACGGTAGACTGATGGGTAATAAGCGAATGAGTAATGCAGAAAACACATGTTTGAGATGGGAAACTTTTCTTGAAGTTTCTCTCACAGTTCACGCACAGCTGTGGGTTTTATCGTGTTGGAAGCAAAACAGCAAAAGTAAGAAGGAATTAAGGATGATATTAGCCCCCACGCCGACTAAGCTAATTCTGATGCGTCGGTCCGCTCTGTTTACGTCTTCGTGTGGAATGCGTTTCCTGCTCTCATTTGCTGGTTGTTGTTGAAATAGTTTTGTGAGCTTTAACCTGAGATTCTGGCGTTTCTGGTAAAACACATTTATATTCATTCAATTCAGGATTTAATGAATCGATATCGCTTCATTCAAGCTACTCACCCGTCTCTATCCACCTCCACGTCCAGCTCGACCACGGACAGAGGTCCCGCCCCGACTATCTCTGATTGGTTTAGACCACGAAGGGGAATGACGTGTGTCTGTTGTTGAACACATGGACGTCTGTCGCTTGGCGAGCGATCGGGTGGTTTAGCGAGTGTCAGCCTCTTAAGTTTAAGACAAGCCCGGCTGCTTTTTAAGCGACGCGGCGCTAGCTACCCAGCTAGCTCAGTACACAGGAACTACTTCCGGTAGTTATACAAAATAAAAGCGTCCCCCATTATAATCCGCTATAATGCCATACTTCCGCTGCGCGCGCCGTTGATATATACCTTGGCTTTACATTAATTGTGAGAAAACAAAACAAACAAATAACTCACCGTTGAGTCGATTGTGAGGTAGTGTAAAGACGAATGAATCGGCTGGGTTATTGCACGCTGTCAACTGGTCTGTAGTGTAGGATTTGTCGATATCTGACAAGTATGCCAACCACAGGGACACAGCGGCCGCCTCCATTACTCCCGACATACCACTAGAGTGAGCCAGCACACCACAAATGAAGTTTTCTTGTTCTCCATTCATTTCAATGGGAAAAAACTTGCATTAAAATATTCATATTTAAAAAACTATAGAAGTAATAAACACCAAAAGTCATAGCAACTCATTCCAGCTCCAGCCGCACACAATGATATATCATATGTGAACCTTGTCTCAAAACTGTGGGGCGAGTTAAGGTCCAAAATAAACACCAAAAGTCATAGCAATTAGATGGAGTCATTGCTTTGGCAATGACTCCATCTAATGGTTAAATTTCTGAACTGCAGGCTCAGTAAGTAAGTAAGTAAGTAAGTAAGTAAACTTTATTTATTAAGCGCTTTTCACAGACAGACATTCACAAAGCAGCAGTGATGAGACGCAGGTCTTGCGTCCATGACTGCCCTCGCGAGTTAAAGACAGCTGCAGTGTTTGTGTTTTCTAACTCAGGTGTCTCAGCTGAAGAACTGCGGGGTGATTTTAAGAAATCCCCTGTCAATTGGTTATGAGCAAAAATTGTTTCTATAAAATAAAAATTAAAAAAACAAAAAAAACCCCAGTTTCAACCGTAACGTGAAGTACACATTTTATTATTTTTTTCCTTTTAGTGAAAGGAAACAGCCGTCGCCGGTATGCTAGTGCGCACGCTCCACCCCCTCCTACGCCTCTTCCCCCCCCTTCTTTTTGCTTTGTAAATAAACAGAAATGTGACTTTTGCTTCATAAACAGTTTGACAAACAAGTGGTGCCTGCAGGGTGTATATTCATGGTATAACCGGCATAAACACAGCCTCACTTCGTGTGTGATTGTGCAGGAAATACAACTGTGCGCTCAGCTTCGAAAAAGGACCGCATCTATCCATTTATCCTCATCTCACCTCTATGTATGTGCTCTCTTTGAGCGCAGGTGCGGCTCTTTGCTGTGACACATCTCTAATGTAGTCTAGACGCTCCGGCGCCAGGGGTCATCGGGTGACACACACACACACACACAAACAACAAGTAACACAACATGGACCATGAACTCTGCGTGACTCAACTATACCAAGACAGTTCACCTATTACGAGCCTTTAAAGTAAGCTTATTGCTAAATAGTCTTGATATTTAATCAACAGGTAAGGTAACACCTGATTCTGTTCACATGGACGGAGTTTTTTCAGTGCTAAATAGTCTGCACATCCCGGCTCTTATTATTTATTTTGCTGCGTTATTTTGCAAAATTATCTAATCTAAAAATAAACTACATAAATGAGTGCGATGCAATATTTTGCTCTTGGTGTTTTCAGTCCTTTATGTCCATCTTATGTGTCCTTTTTTTCTGTTATCAATCAACCAACCGATCATTCGATTAAAGGCCTGTCAACGGGCTTCGTAAAGGTTCTTTTAAGGTCACCAGAAAGCTACATAAAAGACTGCACCTGCACCTGCACCTGCACCAAAGTTCTTTTTTTTTTCTCTCTATCTCCGAACATTGTTGCATTTTAAAACCTTCTTCAGTGAGCTATAAATATGAGGCGCTCCAAACACACTCTCAGTTTTACTTCTGCCAAAAAATGACCACAATGCCGAGACAACTGGAGGTCCAGAACTCGATCCTCACTGGTGGGGACAGCTTTAACATGTGGCACGACTACATGAATCTGAGCCAAGTGTTCGAGAAACTGTGCAGCAACCGTGAGGTTGATAACCGAGACACCGAGCGTCCAAAGAAGGGACAAGCGCCCCCTTGGAGTAAGGTCCACACTTCCACTCGGGGGAAGAAATCCTCCAAAAACTCATCACAGTCCAGTCCGACCAGCAGCGCGTCGGACACCAGCAGCAGCGCCTCATCCTCGGACTACTGCCGCTTATGCAAGCAGAACGGGGAGACTCCGAGGGTGTACCTATCTCACAAGCTCAAATCAGACGACGGGATAGTTTTCTGCCCCGTCCTCCGGAACTACACTTGCCCGATCTGCGAAGCCACCGGTGACAGCGCTCACACACGCAAGTACTGCCCGCAGATGAAGTGCGAGGCTGCTGGGAGGATGCAGACGGTAGGCAAGTTCTGGTAGCTGCTGAAAACTGAAGCTGCGAGAAACTGTACATATTTACCGAACTGTTTGGGGTATGTGTTCGTGTTGGCAGAGACCGTTTCAGTTCCAAAGACTGTTTCAAGTTTGACTGTCAAACACTCCGCTGCAGTCTGCAGCAAGGAGCTCTCATCCAGCACATCTGTGGAGCCCCGAGCCGGGGTGAGCGCTCTCAAACCTCGGAAAAAATTAAACTCTTTAAAGTCCTCGAGTGTTTATTGTTGTTGTTATTGTTGTTGTTGTTGTTTAATATGATACAATTTCGGGGGTACTTCATAGGTCACAAGTGAAACACTAAAGTGGCTAACCTTTCTGTGGAATTAAATAGATTTCTAAAAATGTGCCCATAGTGTCAGTGCGCGAGTCTTTTAGTTAAAATGCAAATGCTATATTATCCCTCATGTCAGACAGATTATTCGACAAAAACGTCAGTATTTTGTCTTTTTTTTTTTTTTTTTTTTTTTTTTTGGTATTATAGAAAATTTTTAACTCACATGCAACTCTTCCACTTGAAGTTACAGATGTACCTGAACTCACCAGAGAACATGCGTCATAAAAAAATAATTAAATTAAATTAAAAGTAACACTTCAAGGCAAAAGTGAAACGATTATGTGAAGTGAGAAATTGAATTAAGGTTCAATAGTTTTAGTTTCAAAATAGAGGGGCTGGGGAAATACAGTATACAAGGTCAAAACAGAGTTTGTACAAGTTTGTACAAAGACAGCTGCAGTGTTTGTGTTTTCTAACTCAGGTGTCTCAGCTGAAGAACTGCGGGGTGATTTTAAGAAATCCCCTGTCAATTGGTTATGAGCAAAAATTGTTTCTATAAAATAAAAATTAAAAAAACACAAAAAAAACCCCAGTTTCAACCGTAACGTGAAGTACACATTTTATTATTTTTTTCCTTTTAGTGAAAGGAAACAGCCGTCGCCGGTATGCTAGTGCGCACGCTCCACCCCCTCCTACGCCTCTTTCCCCCCCTTCTTTTTGCTTTGTAAATAAACAGAAATGTGACTTTTGCTTCATAAACAGTTTGACAAACAAGTGGTGCCTGCAGGGTGTATATTCATGGTATAACCGGCATAAACACAGCCTCACTTCGTGTGTGATTGTGCAGGAAATACAACTGTGCGCTCAGCTTCGAAAAAGGACCGCATCTATCCATTTATCCTCATACCTCACCTCTATGTATGTGCTCTCTTTGAGCGCAGGTGCGGCTCTTTGCTGTGACACACCTCTAATGTAGTCTAGACGCTCCGGCGCCAGGGGTCATCGGGTGACACACACACACACAAACAACAAGTAACACAACATGGACCATGAACTCTGCGTGACTCAACTATACCAAGACAGTTCACCTATTACGAGCCTTTAAAGTAAGCTTATTGCTAAATAGTCTTGATATTTAATCAACAGGTAAGGTAACACCTGATTCTGTTCACATGGACGGAGTTTTTTCAGTGCTAAATAGTCTGCACATCCCGGCTCTTATTATTTATTTTGCTGCGTTATTTTGCAAAATTATCTAATCTAAAAATAAACTACATAAATGAGTGCGATGCAATATTTTGCTCTTGGTGTTTTCAGTCCTTTATGTCCATCTTATGTGTCCTTTTTTTCTGTTATCAATCAACCAACCGATCATTCGATTAAAGGCCTGTCAACGGGCTTCGTAAAGGTTCTTTTAAGGTCACCAGAAAGCTACATAAAAGACTGCACCTGCACCTGCACCTGCACCAAAGTTCTTTTTTTTTTCTCTCTATCTCCGAACATTGTTGCATTTTAAAACCTTCTTCAGTGAGCTATAAATAGGTCACAAGTGAAACACTAAAGTGGCTAACCTTTCTGTGGAATTAAATAGATTTCTAAAAATGTGCCCATAGTGTCAGTACAGGATTGTGAACATCGCAACGCAAAGTTTTTGATTTCTCTCAAAACATATATTTCTTTTCATGTTGAACAGATAATATCTTTAATTTGAGTCAAAGTGATTTGCACTTGAACACGCCCACCAGAAATAGACCGGGACCCATTTTTATTCTGCATGGCTGCTGGAAACATCATGTCACATCTTTGATTAATTTCATCTGAAAATAAACGTAAGTAAAGCCAAGTGTGTTACAAAAGCTTTTATAATTTGTATTGCCAAAATCGCAGAAAATAACCCCATTTAAGCTGGGTCGACAGCCACCCCTAATTTTTGCATGATTGTAGCTGCTAGCTATAAGCTAGCTAGCTATCCTGCGCAACGTTAGAACTGGTTACCAGAAACCGACCATCACAGTCGGGAATACAAGTTAGTATACTGGTAAAACACGGCTTTTTGCCTAACTAGCTAGCGTTACCACGATACATCGGTGGTGGATAAAGCTAGCTAGCATAAGTTCATAGTTCATAACATTCATAGTATAACTCCGTGCTCCGCTTCGTTTGAATTTTTCTGGTGAGCTCGCGGTTTCTAGACACAAGCTTGTGTTTGTGCGCGCACGTTTGTCTCTCTTCATATAAATATGTGTTATGTGTGTGTACACCGAGCGCAAAAGATAATTATTAATGTGCATGATTTAGAGACAGAAATAACAAGCCAGCATATAAGATCAATGACATAAGACTAATTCCTTCAATTGACTTTCAGGCGCAGCTCGGAAAAATGTGCATTTTCTGAAGAAATTTTAATTTTAACAGCAAAAAATTGACCCTATGCCAAACTTAGTCGCTAATGGCTGGTCTGTAGACTGTTTGGTATGTCATGTTACGTATTTCTTGGTTTTTCTATGTAATGTGTTTTATAGAGAAGTAACATTATTCTTTTTTTCTGTATGCTTTCAGAACCACAGATCGCTCCATCCATTCCATGGCTGAAGCATACATTTTCATTTAATCTGAACAGGTATCATTTTGCATTTACACTGCACATCCTTTTTAAACATTTCATAATAATCTAGACTCTCCCTCATTATCCTCTCATTCACCTTGCTGATGTGTTGAGGACTTGATAAAAGAATACATGGTATGTCCATATCTGTTCTGTCTCTACATGAGATGCAGTCTCTTGATGTAAATTTGACAACTCTGCTATTAAATGCAGTGATTAATGTAGGACAGCAACGATTAATCAACTCATCAAGTTAATATCTTAGGGTTCTGTATTGTTTTCTTTTTTTTTCTTGGGCTTTGTGGAACATTTATGAAAATGTTCCACCATTGATTTAATTTAATGATTATGCAATTCACAATCTGATTAGTCAAATAATTGTTCTAATAGTCTGTGACCAAACAACTATCAAAATAGTAGTTTATTATGGTCAAAGATTTATCAGGTGTGCCAGACTTCAATTCTTCACTTGTACATTTTGTTCCATATTTTACCTCAAGATATCCCAGAAAGATGAAGCTGAGGAAGAGCTGCAGAGTACCACCATGGCACTCTTCGTCTTCAGGGACAACTCAAGCCTCCTACATCAGCCTCGAGACATCGGGATAATCATTGATGGTGTGGAAGTCCTGAATGAGTTGCCTTCTGTGGCAGCTGGAGTGGCAATGGTCTTTGGACTCTGTTATGCTCTTAATATGGAATATCCACGAGGATTCAGGTTCACCTTTGAGGCTCTTCAAAAGATTATGATGGAGCTTGACTTTAACAAGATGACCTCTAAGATTCGCAAACTTAATTGTGAACTTAACACTGCACAGTAGTGTGTTTGCATGCATGTGTGCATGTGTATGTGCACATGCATGTGCATGTGTGCTTGGTTATTTTGCTTGGTTGGCCTGCAGTGGTATTCTACATTCAAAATTTATAAGAACACCCATTTGAAAGGGAGATTTAAGTTGATTTCATTGATACATGTGTAGATTTTTTTTTTTTACATTGTACAGGCACAGTGCACATATAAACATTTTTGAGTACTTGCAAATTGGTTTAAAAAGAGTTTTTATAATGGTTTTATGCCAGTTCTTTTAGACAGGTTGCAGGTTTTATACTGGTTTTCAAAAGATTGCAGGTTTTATACTGGTTTTCAAAAGATTGCAGGTTTTATAAAACAAACATTTCTCTAATCATTTCTGCTGTAGCACTAAATCTGTATATTACTAATCCTCTCTATTGATTATAGTTAAAATGGTTTGGAACAATAAATAATTTTGAAATAATTGGTTGGCCAACTGTCTTGTTTTTTATAGGAAATGCAGAGCATTTTTGAACTGAAATGAAATGTAAAAAATATAGTTTGAATATATGTAAATCAATTACCTGGCTTCAACACAAACATATTAGTTCATGTTAATTTGGTTCGATGTGAATACATTAGGTTGGTTAAATTTCAATATATTAGCTTGGTTCAATAATTAAAATATGGTTCTATGTAAAAAAATCAATTTGGATCAATGCAAAATTTAAAGTTTCAGTCAAGTCTAGTAATATTGTTTATATCAACATAAAAGTATCAGGTCATATCAAGTGACTCAATTTGGATTCTATAAAGCCAAATATTTTGGATGTGACAACTGGACATCATTTTTTTTAATTTGAATAGGGTTATTTTTTTTACAGTGTAGTTTATTTCTCACAGTTTTTTAAAAATTCTCTTGCTTTATGGTTCTTAGCGCTGTTACCAGTCTTTGCATTTATCATCGTTTTTTCTCTTTTTTCTTTCATGTTACACAAACATGATTACATATTGCATATGAATCAAGGTTGCGCAGAGGTGGTTGCATTTCCCAGACAATCATGCAAAATATATACATTTCTTTTTTAAAAAATGACATGGTGCGACAGGACTGTAGCACAGTAATACAGCAACATCAGAGGCAAATTCCATTCAAGTTTTGCAAGCCTAGCTTTGAACTTTATTTAAATAAACGGCAGTGACTCGTTATGACAAGGATCATTCTTAATCTCACTCAAACCATGCTGAACGGCTCTAACCCAATTAGGAACATAGGGTTGTTGTTTTTTTTGTTTTTTTTAAAAAGAAAAGAAAAACATAACTGAACACAACAGTATGTCAGTGCAGTGACTAATCAGGCAGTACAGTTTCAGGAACCGTTTTAACTGAGGCAGGATGGCATTTTGGTTTTTAAATGGGCATTTAAAACCTGAAATAATCCTAAAGGCTTAGACAAAAAGGTGACATTTGTTTTCGAAATTGAGGTGATGGGCATCTTAGTCGCTGTCACTCCTCTCTCCTCTCTGGAGCAGCCTCTTTCCACTGGAGGGCACGGGAACCTCATGCTTCACTGAGACCTTTGACTTGCTTTTGCTGTCCTTGTCAAGCAGCTCCAAACCGTCATTGATCTTCTTCAACATCTCGTAACGCTCACGCCCACGAACAGGGAGGAGAAAAACCTCCTTGTCGTCCCCCTCAGCACTGGAGGTACATTTGGACTTCTTTGTGGATGTGGTGTCAGGAGGTGGTGCGCTCTTTCGTTTTTTCGCCTCTTTGGTGCCGCTCTCCTTCTTCTGTTTATTGTCCTCCTGTAGCTGTAACAAAGAGGGACGAAATAACAAAAAAGAGAAACATATTTGTCAAGTAATTTTACCCCCCCCCCCCCCCAAAAGTGGCATTTAACATGATGATATTCTACTGCCTTCTGGGGGAGGGAAGGAACAGCGGTTTTTCTTTTGAGTTTATATTCAAGTTTTCTCCTTCTTGCCCCCTCTGGTGTACAATTTCTTCCTTTTTCCTGTTTAAAAAGAGTTCACATATTTTGTCATTTGACTGTAAGCAGTGCAAGGAGGAGATGCTCGCTTTTTGCATGACAGTCTGCCACTTCAGTCTTCCCTTTCTTTATAAGGCTGGAAAATACTTCAGACCCCTCCTCAGGCAGTAAGGGGCCTGAGGTGGGGTCTGAACTGTGGGTGGTATGAGGAGAGAAGGGGGACAGGACTGGATAGTGGCTTAAAGTTAGGATTTGGTTTGATTAGGTGAGCCGGTTTTTGGTTGTGTCTGCTTATGATTTGAAACAGGTCTGAAATGAGAGAAAGAGGAGTTTGTTCCTGGGGAATTATAAGACAGTGGTGTCCCGTTTTCCTTCTCATTAATCATATGAGAAGAATGAAGGCGTTTTAAAGATTTTTGAGTTGAGGTTTGTCCTTCTGCAGCTATCAGTTTTCTAAAGAACTCGTCCTCCTCATACTGCAGACTGTTTAGGAAACTTGGCTCAGAGCTGCAGAAGTTCTTGACTGTCGTACATTTGTGGTTAGTCTGATGAAACTCATTTTCAGTGTACTGACTGAAAGTGAACAGCGGGTCCTGACTCCACGTCTGTGGTAAAGGGTTAGGGTGTTGAAAAAAGATCAGGGAACCAGCAATCGCCGGTTCCTTGAGATGCACTCTCCACCGTGGGACAGGATGGTGGTACCCCTGCCCCAGTTCAAAAAATTGCCCATCTTGGGTTTACTAATTAAACGGCGCATAACCACAGGGCAACAAAGACAGTTGGCATTACTTGTTCAACCAGCTATTCTTATAAACCAGTAAAAAGCGTTGGCACTAACAGCACAACTGAGTTACCTCAAAACTACAGGAAGACAATAGTCCTAATGCTTCACAAGTCTGGGCACCACATACGTACATTTCTCAAAATAAAAAAGGATAGATGAGGCTGAAAAACAGCACCAAAGACAATATGGTAAAAATTTTATTAATTACATACAGTATTTATAGTTTTTTTATTGCACTCTCAAGTTAGTTTCAAAACAAACAATAGTGCAATTAACTATACACAAATAGAAAGGTACCATGCAACATACAAACAAGCGTAATACAAAGAAAAAACGTGTAGTTTGATTTTTCTTCTTTCCTTTTCATACAGCTTGGAGCTGCCTGCAGCTGCAGTAGAAAAAGCAAAGACCTGCTTCTGAGCAGGATACAGGGCAGACTGCAATGACTTGTCAAGGCCTTCCATGGTGAGAAAAAAAAATGAAAATTAGGCTGGTTATATTGCATGGGGCAGTGTAGCAGACAGTACTGGACTATTATCTTTACAAAGCATCTACTGTCTTAAATACTACACTAAGAAGACGTGTACAGCAGGAAAATGTTAATACAAGTGGAAAGAGTTGCATATAAATTAGGGAATCTGTCCGCATTTGGTTAATTTCTTCTTGTAAAAGCTTATTAAAATACGCACATCTTTGGTCCGTGCTCAAACCCACGACTTGGTGAAACTTTGGCTTCAGAATAACCAGTGAACACAAAGGAGGAGCTACATAAGATTTACACATAAGAGCTGCTTTAGGGAGCATCTACAGCTCTGATCAGTTAAAGCAAACTTCAAATGAATATATGTATGGGTCTGAAATTAAGACATAAAAGGAGCGTTGAAACAAAATAATACTAAGACAGCATCTGTGGCCTGATTAGAAAAGTGTTTCTTTAAAGTAGGGGCACTGTTCGATGATCCACATTGCCGACTGGGGCTGAGATTTTTATATTTATATATGTATAACATAAAAGCACCTTTTTTTTCAGCAGACTACAGCTGCATTAGGATATTTGTCAACATAAGCAAAATTACACACGTAAACCGCGTACACACACACACACACACACACACACACACACACACACACACAGTAAGGTCTGAAGTGCAAAATTTGAATTACATTCCTTTGTATCTCTCCCTCTCTCTCTCTCTCTCTGTCAACACACACACACACACACACACACACACGCACACACACACGCTCAATGGAGTATAAAATAAAGACCGGGGCAGTTCTCTCACTGGAGTCTCTTAGAGTGGAGGCTGCCCTTGCTAGCAAGAAGTTCTGTGTGTTTCTCTTCTCTGAGTCTTTACTGAAGAAGTGTTTTATAACATTTTCCTTAACAACTGACATGTGTTTTTTGTGTAAAAGAGAGAGACACACACACACACACACACACACACACACACACACACACACACACACACACTCACACTCAGCGGCTCAGAGATGAGGGAAAAACAACAGAAATCAGGATAGATTTTAATGTCAGGAGATGCCCTGTGATGCTGGGGCCATTGTGTAAGATTGGAATGTGTACCAGTGGCTGGTGGGTGGTCCTTGAAGGTCCCGGGAGGAGGCGGCGAGGAGGCAGCGGGTGGCTGGGCTTCGGCCTTGGCCCAGGAACGTCATTTATTCTGCGTGGTGCCGCGTGTGCCCTGTGCAGCTTCGATGTGTGCGGCTGACGCTCTGTGGTTCCTGTTCCTGTCATAAAAGGCCCTGTACAAGGGGATAAGAAATGCATCATTGGTTACCAAAATAAAACAGTGTCTTTCTGCCTGTGTCATTCTGTTTGGTTTCTTTGAGCGTTTGTTTCTTAAATACACAGCAAGTGTCACTCTCTCTCTCTCTCTCTCTCTGTCACACACACACACACACACACCAAAGCACACACACCAAAGCACACACACCAAAGCGCGCACACACACACACACACACACACACACACACCAAAGCGCACACACACACACACACACACACACACACACACACACACAGACACACACACAGACACAGACACTGTGAGGTTTGCAGTGCAAAATTTGAATTTTAGTGCATGGTGATTTGTCTCCCTCCAGTGGCCCACGGCAGGTATGATGAGGCTTAAATGATAGGTTATGGGGAAAAAGCCAGGAGAGGATGGGACAAAAGTGGAATAACTGAAAAAGTAAGAGGTGTAGAGGGCTGATGTTGGTGTCTAGGTGGGGGTTTTGGTGGGTGCCGGACGCTGTGGCGAAGAAGCCACGCCGATGGCTTCTTCGGTTCTGGAGATATGGCGAATCGGACCAAAAAGGATGGGACAAAAGGGTCCCAGTCGGAGAAAGGAAGGTGCAGAGGGCCTGGGTCCACCACCACTGTACTCAGCAGGCCCTGCCGGGTCGTTAGACACGCAGCATGGCAGGGATTGGTGACATAACATGTAGCAGTTTCCCTTCACAGAAGCCTCTGCAGCAGGTTGGTACAGGAGCAGGCACCAGAAGCAGGCCTGTGGAGCACTATGTCATCTGCTCGGCCTTGCTTCAGGATGCACTGTACAATTCGATAGCAAGACCTCATGGGTTACCACAAAAAAAACAGTGTCTTTCTGCCTCTGTCGTTCTCTTTGGTTTGTTTGAGCGCTTGTTTTTTAAATACACAGCAAGTGTCTCTCTCTCTCTCTCTCTGTCTGTCTCTCTGTCACACACACACACACACACACACACACAGAAGCTGGTCAAGTGCTGTGCAACTGGGATTGCACCTGTCGTCCACAGGAGGGCGCCTAGCTGGGAAGTCCAGTACATTCCATATTAAAGTTGTTGCAAGTGCATTTTTTGTGTAAAAGACAGACACACACACACACACACACACACACACACACACACACACACACACAGTAAGGTCTGAAGTGCAAAATTTGAATTACATTCCTTTGTATCTCTCCCTCTCTCTCTCTCTCTCTCTCTCTCTGTCAACACACACACACACACACACACACACACACACACACAGTAAGGTCTGAAGTGCAAAATTTGAATTACATTCCTTTGTATCTCTCCCTCTCTCTCTCTCTCTCTCTGTCAACACACACACACACACACACACACAGTAAGGTCTGAAGTGCAAAATTTGAATTACATTCCTTTGTATCTCTCCCTCTCTCTCTCTCTCTCTCTCTCTCTCTCTCTGTCTCTCTCTCTCTCTGTCAACACACACACACACACACACACTCACACACACCAAAGCACACAGACAGAAGCTGGTCACAACTGCTGTGCAACTGGGATTGAACCAGGGGGGCTCCCTCTGCTGGCTCAATGCGGTACAAAGTGTCAGAAGCTGTTAGATATCTGCTTTTGACAATCAATTGCACCTGTCATCCACAGGAGGGCGCCTAGCTGGGAAGTCCAGTACATTCCATATTAAAGTTGTTGCAAGTGCATTTTTTGTGTAAAAGACAGACACACACACACACACACACACACACACACACACACACACACTGTAAGGTCTGAAGTGCAAAATTTGAATTACATTCCTTTGTATCTCTCCCTCTCTCTCTCTCTCTCTCTCTGTCAACACACACACACACACACACACACACACACACACACACACACACACACTGTAAGGTCTGAAGTGCAAAATTTGAATTACATTCCTTTGTATCTCTCCCTCTCTCTCTCTCTCTGTCTCTCTCTCTCTCTCTCTGTCAACACACACACACACACACACACACACACACGCTCAATGGAGTATAAAATAAAGACCGGGGCAGTTCTCTCACTGGAGTCTCTTAGAGTGGAGGCTGCCCTTGCTAGCAAGAAGTTCTGTGTGTTTCTCTTCTCTGAGTCTTTACTGAAGAAGTGTTTTATAACATTTTCCTTAACAACTGACATGTGTTTTTTGTGTAAAAGAGAGAGAGACACACACACACACACACACACACACACACTCACACTCACACTCAGCGGCTCAGAGATGAGGGAAAAACAACAGAAATCAGGATAGATTTTAATGTCAGGAGATGCCCTGTGATGCTGGGGCCATTGTGTAAGATTGGAATGTGTACCAGTGGCTGGTGGGTGGTCCTTGAAGGTCCCGGGAGGAGGCGGCGAGGAGGCAGCGGGTGGCTGGGCTTCGGCCTTGGCCCAGGAACGTCATTTATTCTGCGTGGCGCCGCGTGTGCCCTGTGCAGCTTCGATGTGTGCGGCTGACGCTCTGTGGTTCCTGTTCCTGTCATAAAAGGCCCTGTACAAGGGGATAAGAAATGCATCATTGGTTACCAAAATAAAACAGTGTCTTTCTGCCTGTGTCATTCTGTTTGGTTTCTTTGAGCGTTTGTTTCTTAAATACACAGCAAGTGTCACTCTTTCTCTCTCTCTCTCTCTGTCACACACACACACACACACACACCAAAGCACACACACCAAAGCGCGCACACACACACACACACACACACACACACACCAAAGCGCACACACACACACACACACACACACACACACACACAGACACACACACAGACACAGACACTGTGAGGTTTGCAGTGCAAAATTTGAATTTTAGTGCATGGTGATTTGTCTCCCTCCAGTGGCCCACGGCAGGTATGATGAGGCTTAAATGATAGGTTATGGGGAAAAAGCCAGGAGAGGATGGGACAAAAGTGGAATAACTGAAAAAGTAAGAGGTGTAGAGGGCTGATGTTGGTGTCTAGGTGGGGGTTTTGGTGGGTGCCGGACGCTGTGGCGAAGAAGCCACGCCGATGGCTTCTTCGGTTCTGGAGATATGGCGAATCGGACCAAAAAGGATGGGACAAAAGGGTCCCAGTCGGAGAAAGGAAGGTGCAGAGGGCCTGGGTCCACCACCACTGTACTCAGCAGGCCCTGCCGGGTCGTTAGACACGCAGCATGGCAGGGATTGGTGACATAACATGTAGCAGTTTCCCTTCACAGAAGCCTCTGCAGCAGGTTGGTACAGGAGCAGGCACCAGAAGCAGGCCTGTGGAGCACTATGTCATCTGCTCGGCCTTGCTTCAGGATGCACTGTACAATTCGATAGCAAGACCTCATGGGTTACCACAAAAAAAACAGTGTCTTTCTGCCTCTGTCGTTCTCTTTGGTTTGTTTGAGCGCTTGTTTTTTAAATACACAGCAAGTGTCTCTCTCTCTCTCTCTCTGTCTGTCTCTCTGTCACACACACACACACACACACACACACAGAAGCTGGTCAAGTGCTGTGCAACTGGGATTGCACCTGTCGTCCACAGGAGGGCGCCTAGCTGGGAAGTCCAGTACATTCCATATTAAAGTTGTTGCAAGTGCATTTTTTGTGTAAAAGACAGACACACACACACACACACACACACACACACACAGTAAGGTCTGAAGTGCAAAATTTGAATTACATTCCTTTGTATCTCTCCCTCTCTCTCTCTCTCTCTCTCTCTCTCTCTGTCTCTCTCTCTCTCTGTCAACACACACACACACACACACTCACACACACCAAAGCACACAGACAGAAGCTGGTCACAACTGCTGTGCAACTGGGATTGAACCAGGGGGGCTCCCTCTGCTGGCTCAATGCGGTACAAAGTGTCAGAAGCTGTTAGATATCTGCTTTTGACAATCAATTGCACCTGTCATCCACAGGAGGGCGCCTAGCTGGGAAGTCCAGTACATTCCATATTAAAGTTGTTGCAAGTGCATTTTTTGTGTAAAAGACAGACACACACACACACACACACACACACACACACACACACACACTGTAAGGTCTGAAGTGCAAAATTTGAATTACATTCCTTTGTATCTCTCCCTCTCTCTCTCTCTCTCTCTCTCTGTCAACACACACACACACACACACACACACACACACTGTAAGGTCTGAAGTGCAAAATTTGAATTACATTCCTTTGTATCTCTCCCTCTCTCTCTCTCTCTCTGTCTCTCTCTCTCTCTCTCTGTCAACACACACACACACACACACACGCTCAATGGAGTATAAAATAAAGACCGGGGCAGTTCTCTCACTGGAGTCTCTTAGAGTGGAGGCTGCCCTTGCTAGCAAGAAGTTCTGTGTGTTTCTCTTCTCTGAGTCTTTACTGAAGAAGTGTTTTATAACATTTTCCTTAACAACTGACATGTGTTTTTTGTGTAAAAGAGAGAGACACACACACACACACACACACACACACACACACACACACACACACTCACACTCAGCGGCTCAGAGATGAGGGAAAAACAACAGAAATCAGGATAGATTTTAATGTCAGGAGATGCCCTGTGATGCTGGGGCCATTGTGTAAGATTGGAATGTGTACCAGTGGCTGGTGGGTGGTCCTTGAAGGTCCCAGGAGGAGGCGGCGAGGAGGCAGCGGGTGGCTGGGCTTGAGCTGTGGATCAGGGACGTCATTAATTCTGCCTGGTGCTGCGTGTGCCCTGTGCAGCTTGGATGTCTGCCGCTGACGCTCTGTGGTTCCTGTTCTGCTGATCTCCTGGTCCACACACGGCTTCAGGGTGCACTGTACAAGGGAAGAAGAAATGCATCATTGGTTACCAAAATAAAACAGTGTCTTTCTGCCTGTGTCATTCTGTTTGGTTTCTTTGAGCGTTTGTTTCTTAAATACACAGCAAGTGTCACTCTCTCTCTCTCTCTCTCTCTGTCACACACACACACAAACACACACACACACACACACACACCAAAGCACACACACCAAAGCGCGCGCACACACACACACACACACACACACACACACACACACACACAGACACTGTGAGGTCTGCAGTTCAAAATTTGAATCTCAGAGCTTGGTGTTTTTGTCTCCCTCCAGTGGACAAATGCAGGTATGATTAGGGTTGGTTAGGTTAAGGGGATTTAGCCAGAGCTTGACGGAATAAAATGGAATAACTGGGAAAGTAAGTGTCGTAGAGGGATGAAAGTGGTGTCTACGTGGGGTGTTTCTGCCGCTCCGCACGCGCTGGTGAAGACCCCATGTCGATAGCACCAACGGTTCTGGACTTGGTGTAAATGGGTCCAAATTTGACGGAATAAAAAGGTCAAAGTGGCAGATAGGAGTGTCCGATCGGGCCGATTCCACCACCACTGTACTCAGCAGGCCCTGCCGGGTCGTTAGACACGCAGCATGGCAGGGATCGGTGACATAACATGTAGCAGTTTCCCTTCACAGAAGCGTCTGCAGCAGGTGGGTGGAGGAGGAGGCAGCAGAACCAGGCCTTTGGAGCACTGTGTCATCTCCTGGTCCTGATGCTTTGAATCTCCCTCTCTGTCTGTCTGTCTGTCTGTCTGTCTGTCACACACACACACACACACACACAGAAGCTGGTCAAGTGCTGTGCAACTGGGATTGCACCTGTCGTCCACAGGAGGGCGCCTAGCTGGGAAGTCCAGTACATTCCATATTAAAGTTGTTGCAAGTGCATTTTTTGTGTAAAAGACAGACACACACACACACACACACACACACACACACACACACACACACACACAGTAAGGTCTGAAGTGCAAAATTTGAATTACATTCCTTTGTATCTCTCCCTCTCTCTCTCTCTCTCTCTCTCTCTCTGTCAACACACACACACACACACACACACACACACACACACACACACACACACACACACACAGTAAGGTCTGAAGTGCAAAATTTGAATTACATTCCTTTGTATCTCTCCCTCTCTCTCTCTCTCTCTCTCTCTCTCTCTCTCTCTCTGTCAAAACACACACACACACACACACACACACACACACACACACACACAGAGTAAGGTCTGAAGTGCAAAATTTGAATTACATTCCTTTGTATCTCTCCCTCTCTCTCTCTCTCTCTCTCTCTCTCTGTCAACACACACACACACACACACACACACACACACACAGAGTAAGGTCTGAAGTGCAAAATTTGAATTACATTCCTTTGTATCTCTCCCTCTCTCTCTCTCTCTCTCTCTCTCTCTCTCTCTCTCTGTCAACACACACACACACACACTCACACACACCAAAGCACACAGACAGAAGCTGGTCACAACTGCTGTGCAACTGGGATTGAACCAGGGGGGCTCCCTCTGCTGGCTCAATGCGGTACAAAGTGTCAGAAGCTGTTAGATATCTGCTTTTGACAATCAATTGCACCTGTCATCCACAGGAGGGCGCCTAGCTGGGAAGTCCAGTACATTCCATATTAAAGTTGTTGCAAGTGCATTTTTTGTGTAAAAGACAGACACACACACACACACACACACACACACACACACACACACACACTGTAAGGTCTGAAGTGCAAAATTTGAATTACATTCCTTTGTATCTCTCCCTCTCTCTCTCTCTCTCTCTCTCTGTCAACACACACACACACACACACACACACACACACACACACACACACACACACACACACTGTAAGGTGTGAAGTGCAAAATTTGAATTACATTCCTTTGTATCTCTCCCTCTCTCTCTCTCTCTCTCTCTGTCTCTCTCTCTCTCTCTCTGTCAACACACACACACACACACACACACACACACACACACGCACACACACACGCTCAATGGAGTATAAAATAAAGACCGGGGCAGTTCTCTCACTGGAGTCTCTTAGAGTGGAGGCTGCCCTTGCTAGCAAGAAGTTCTGTGTGTTTCTCTTCTCTGAGTCTTTACTGAAGAAGTGTTTTATAACATTTTCCTTAACAACTGACATGTGTTTTTTGTGTAAAAGAGAGAGACACACACACACACACACACACACACACACACACACACACACACTCACACTCAGCGGCTCAGAGATGAGGGAAAAACAACAGAAATCAGGATAGATTTTAATGTCAGGAGATGCCCTGTGATGCTGGGGCCATTGTGTAAGATTGGAATGTGTACCAGTGGCTGGTGGGTGGTCCTTGAAGGTCCCGGGAGGAGGCGGCGAGGAGGCAGCGGGTGGCTGGGCTTCGGCCTTGGCCCAGGAACGTCATTTATTCTGCGTGGTGCCGCGTGTGCCCTGTGCAGCTTCGATGTGTGCGGCTGACGCTCTGTGGTTCCTGTTCCTGTCATAAAAGGCCCTGTACAAGGGGATAAGAAATGCATCATTGGTTACCAAAATAAAACAGTGTCTTTCTGCCTGTGTCATTCTGTTTGGTTTCTTTGAGCGTTTGTTTCTTAAATACACAGCAAGTGTCACTCTCTCTCTCTCTCTCTCTGTCACACACACACACACCAAAGCACACACACCAAAGCGCGCACACACACACACACACACACCAAAGCGCGCGCACACACACACACACACACACACACACACACACACAGACACAGACACTGTGAGGTTTGCAGTGCAAAATTTGAATTTTAGTGCATGGTGATTTGTCTCCCTCCAGTGGCCCACGGCAGGTATGATGAGGCTTAAATGATAGGTTATGGGGAAAAAGCCAGGAGAGGATGGGACAAAAGTGGAATAACTGAAAAAGTAAGAGGTGTAGAGGGCTGATGTTGGTGTCTAGGTGGGGGTTTTGGTGGGTGCCGGACGCTGTGGCGAAGAGGCCACGCCGATGGCTTCTTCGGTTCTGGAGATATGGCGAATCGGACCAAAAAGGATGGGACAAAACGGTCCCAGTCGGAGAAAGGAAGGTGCAGAGGGCCTGGGTCCACCACCACTGTACTCAGCAGGCCCTGCC
>NW_028234354.1:247851-255351 GCF_057382095.1 Aulonocara sp. 'chitande type north' Nkhata Bay | reverse complement strand
GATAGCAAGACCTCATGGGTTACCACAAAAAAAACAGTGTCTTTCTGCCTCTGTCGTTCTCTTTGGTTTGTTTGAGCGCTTGTTTTTTAAATACACAGCAAGTGTCTCTCTCTCTCTCTCTCTGTCTGTCTCTCTGTCACACACACACACACACACACACACACAGAAGCTGGTCAAGTGCTGTGCAACTGGGATTGCACCTGTCGTCCACAGGAGGGCGCCTAGCTGGGAAGTCCAGTACATTCCATATTAAAGTTGTTGCAAGTGCATTTTTTGTGTAAAAGACAGACACACACACACACACACACACACACACAGTAAGGTCTGAAGTGCAAAATTTGAATTACATTCCTTTGTATCTCTCCCTCTCTCTCTCTCTCTCTCTCTCTCTCTCTCTCTGTCAACACACACACACACACACACTCACACACACCAAAGCACACAGACAGAAGCTGGTCACAACTGCTGTGCAACTGGGATTGAACCAGGGGGGCTCCCTCTGCTGGCTCAATGCGGTACAAAGTGTCAGAAGCTGTTAGATATCTGCTTTTGACAATCAATTGCACCTGTCATCCACAGGAGGGCGCCTAGCTGGGAAGTCCAGTACATTCCATATTAAAGTTGTTGCAAGTGCATTTTTTGTGTAAAAGACAGACACACACACACACACACACACACACACACACACTGTAAGGTCTGAAGTGCAAAATTTGAATTACATTCCTTTGTATCTCTCCCTCTCTCTCTCTCTGTCTCTCTCTCTCTCTCTCTGTCTCTCTCTCTCTCTCTCTGTCAACACACACACACACACACACACACACACGCTCAATGGAGTATAAAATAAAGACCGGGGCAGTTAGGGGTTAGGGGGTTAGGGTTAGGGTTAGGACATTGGTTATGGCTCCGTCCCCCCTGGGGGGGACCGAAGAATGCACGGTCCTTCCCTCCTGGGCCCCTCCCTCCCCGGTTCCATAAGAACCAGTCCTGGTCTCGAGCTTGGGGTCGATAAGTGTCGGGCCGCATACGGGAGCGACCCCTCCTCCCATAGCAGACCTGCTGCCACCCTTCATCAGCCATGATGGAGGGCCAAGCAAAGTTTTTTCAATATTTTTTTGTTGTTTTTTGTGTTTTTTTTAATGTTTTTTAAGTTTTTTATTTTTTAGAAAAATCAAAAAAGAGAGAATGAAACTCTTAAAAACTAAAAATGCCCTGGAAAGGGTTCAAGAAACTAAAAATGCCCTGAAAAGGGCTCAAAAAAAACTCAACGTGTGCCACTGTGGCGACGTTTCGACCAAATGTGGTCTTCTTCAGGCCTGGGCACACTCAAAACTAACTGAAATACGTCTGCTGCAGAAAAAGCGACTGTCTTCGTCGAAGGGCAGCGAAAGAATGAGCCTGGCCTGCAGGCTCATCCCTTAAATAAGCTCTGGCTCCAAAAGAAAAAGAAAAAGAAAAAGAAAAAGAAAACCCCACAGTACAAATGATTTTAAACGTTTTTAAACCTTACCCACAGGATTTTAATGAATTAAACCTACACCATATGAACTGATATGAACTAAATGGTGCGCATATATATAAAATAAAATCACTATTTACACACAAGTTTTTAAACTCAATATTTACACATTCATGACAAGTATTTATTTATTTATTTATTTATTGTGTTGCATATTTTTTTACATAATTTTTTTACCAAGTATTTAACAAAATAGTGGGGATGGGGGAAAGGGGGAGGGGGATGGGACTAGGGTTAGGAATAGGAGTAGGAGTAGGGAAGGGAATTAGGGTTAGGATATAGGACAGGGGTTGGGATGATAGGTTAGGGTTAGGGCTAGGAGTGGGAGGTGGTTAGGGTTAGGGTAAGGAAACAGGATAGGGGATAGGGTTAGGATTAGGAACAAGGGAACGGTTAGGGTTAGGGTAAGGGAAAAGGATTGGGGTTAGGATATGGGTTGGGGTTGGGGTTAGGACAGGGAAGGGTTAGGGTTAGGGTTAGGGTGAGTGTTTGGGTTAGGGTTAGGGTTAGGGTTAGGGGGTTAGGGGGTTAGGGTAGGGTTAGGGGGGGTTAGGGTTAGGTAAGGGGAATGAAACTCCTCCCTGCACGAGGAGGGCAGGAGTGGTGCACGGGCCATACCGTGACCCTTCCCGCGGCCCACCACGTTATCGCCACCCCGTCTTCCGTGTCCGTCACTCTCCAGGTCCAAATTCAGGTAAGTACCTTCCTAATTTAGGGTTAGGGTTAGGGTTAGGGTTAGGGGTTAGGGGGTTAGGGTTAGGGGGTTAGGGTTAGGGTTAGGGTTAGGTTAGGGGGTAATAGCCAGAGCTTGACGGAATAAAATGGAATAACTGGGAAAGTAAGTGTCGTAGAGGGATGAAAGTGGTGTCTACGGGGGGGTTTCGGGGTGCTCCGGACACCCTGGTGAAGACCCCATGTCGATAGCACCAACGGTTCTGGACTTGGTGTAAATGGGTCCAAATTTGACGGAATAAAAAGGTCAAAGTGGCAGATAGGAGTGTCCGATCGGGCCGATTCCACCACCACTGTACTCAGCAGGCCCTGCCGGGTCGTTAGACACGCAGCATGGCAGGGATCGGTGACATAACATGTAGCAGTTTCCCTTCACAGAAGCGTCTGCAGCAGGTGGGTGGAGGAGGAGGCAGCAGAACCAGGCCTTTGGAGCACTGTGTCATCTCCTGGTCCTGATGCTTTGAATCTCCCTCTCTGTCTGTCTGTCTGTCTGTCTGTCTGTCACACACACACACACACACACACAGAAGCTGGTCAAGTGCTGTGCAACTGGGATTGCACCTGTCGTCCACAGGAGGGCGCCTAGCTGGGAAGTCCAGTACATTCCATATTAAAGTTGTTGCAAGTGCATTTTTTGTGTAAAAGACAGACACACACACACACACACACACACAGTAAGGTCTGAAGTGCAAAATTTGAATTACATTCCTTTGTATCTCTCCCTCTCTCTCTCTCTCTCTCTCTGTCTCTCTCTCTCTCTCTCTGTCAACACACACACACACACACGCTCAATGGAGTATAAAATAAAGACCGGGGCAGTTCTCTCACTGGAGTCTCTTAGAGTGGAGGCTGCCCTTGCTAGCAAGAAGTTCTGTGTGTTTCTCTTCTCTGAGTCTTTACTGAAGAAGTGTTTTATAACATTTTCCTTAACAACTGACATGTGTTTTTTGTGTAAAAGAGAGAGAGACACACACACACACACACACACACACACACACACACACACACACACACACACACACACACACACACACTCAGCGGCTCAGAGATGAGGGAAAAACAACAGAAATCAGGATAGATTTTAATGTCAGGAGATGCCCTGTGATGCTGGGGCCATTGTGTAAGATTGGAATGTGTACCAGTGGCTGGTGGGTGGTCCTTGAAGGTCCCGGGAGGAGGCGGCGAGGAGGCAGCGGGTGGCTGGGCTTCGGCCTTGGCCCAGGAACGTCATTTATTCTGCGTGGCGCCGCGTGTGCCCTGTGCAGCTTCGATGTGTGCGGCTGACGCTCTGTGGTTCCTGTTCCTGTCATAAAAGGCCCTGTACAAGGGGATAAGAAATGCATCATTGGTTACCAAAATAAAACAGTGTCTTTCTGCCTGTGTCATTCTGTTTGGTTTCTTTGAGCGTTTGTTTCTTAAATACACAGCAAGTGTCACTCTCTCTCTCTCTCTCTCTCTGTCACACACACACACACACACACACACACCAAAGCACACACACCAAAGCGCGCACACACACACACACACACACACACACACCAAAGCGCACACACACACACACACACACACACACACACACACACAGACACACACACAGACACAGACACTGTGAGGTTTGCAGTGCAAAATTTGAATTTTAGTGCATGGTGATTTGTCTCCCTCCAGTGGCCCACGGCAGGTATGATGAGGCTTAAATGATAGGATAGGTTATGGGGAAAAAGCCAGGAGAGGATGGGACAAAAGTGGAATAACTGAAAAAGTAAGAGGTGTAGAGGGCTGATGTTGGTGTCTAGGTGGGGGTTTTGGTGGGTGCCGGACGCTGTGGCGAAGAAGCCACGCCGATGGCTTCTTCGGTTCTGGAGATATGGCGAATCGGACCAAAAAGGATGGGACAAAAGGGTCCCAGTCGGAGAAAGGAAGGTGCAGAGGGCCTGGGTCCACCACCACTGTACTCAGCAGGCCCTGCCGGGTCGTTAGACACGCAGCATGGCAGGGATTGGTGACATAACATGTAGCAGTTTCCCTTCACAGAAGCCTCTGCAGCAGGTTGGTACAGGAGCAGGCACCAGAAGCAGGCCTGTGGAGCACTATGTCATCTGCTCGGCCTTGCTTCAGGATGCACTGTACAATTCGATAGCAAGACCTCATGGGTTACCACAAAAAAAACAGTGTCTTTCTGCCTCTGTCGTTCTCTTTGGTTTGTTTGAGCGCTTGTTTTTTAAATACACAGCAAGTGTCTCTCTCTCTCTCTCTCTGTCTGTCTCTCTGTCACACACACACACACACACACACACACAGAAGCTGGTCAAGTGCTGTGCAACTGGGATTGCACCTGTCGTCCACAGGAGGGCGCCTAGCTGGGAAGTCCAGTACATTCCATATTAAAGTTGTTGCAAGTGCATTTTTTGTGTAAAAGACAGACACACACACACACACACACACACACAGTAAGGTCTGAAGTGCAAAATTTGAATTACATTCCTTTGTATCTCTCCCTCTCTCTCTCTCTCTCTCTCTCTCTCTCTCTGTCTCTCTCTCTCTCTGTCAACACACACACACACACACTCACACACACCAAAGCACACAGACAGAAGCTGGTCACAACTGCTGTGCAACTGGGATTGAACCAGGGGGGCTCCCTCTGCTGGCTCAATGCGGTACAAAGTGTCAGAAGCTGTTAGATATCTGCTTTTGACAATCAATTGCACCTGTCATCCACAGGAGGGCGCCTAGCTGGGAAGTCCAGTACATTCCATATTAAAGTTGTTGCAAGTGCATTTTTTGTGTAAAAGACAGACACACACACACACACACACACACACACTGTAAGGTCTGAAGTGCAAAATTTGAATTACATTCCTTTGTATCTCTCCCTCTCTCTCTCTCTCTCTCTCTGTCAACACACACACACACACACACACACACACACACACACTGTAAGGTCTGAAGTGCAAAATTTGAATTACATTCCTTTGTATCTCTCCCTCTCTCTCTCTCTCTCTCTCTCTGTCTCTCTCTCTCTCTCTCTGTCAACACACACACACACACACACACACACACGCTCAATGGAGTATAAAATAAAGACCGGGGCAGTTCTCTCACTGGAGTCTCTTAGAGTGGAGGCTGCCCTTGCTAGCAAGAAGTTCTGTGTGTTTCTCTTCTCTGAGTCTTTACTGAAGAAGTGTTTTATAACATTTTCCTTAACAACTGACATGTGTTTTTTGTGTAAAAGAGAGAGAGACACACACACACACACACACACACACACACACACACACTCACACTCAGCGGCTCAGAGATGAGGGAAAAACAACAGAAATCAGGATAGATTTTAATGTCAGGAGATGCCCTGTGATGCTGGGGCCATTGTGTAAGATTGGAATGTGTACCAGTGGCTGGTGGGTGGTCCTTGAAGGTCCCGGGAGGAGGCGGCGAGGAGGCAGCGGGTGGCTGGGCTTCGGCCTTGGCCCAGGAACGTCATTTATTCTGCGTGGCGCCGCGTGTGCCCTGTGCAGCTTCGATGTGTGCGGCTGACGCTCTGTGGTTCCTGTTCCTGTCATAAAAGGCCCTGTACAAGGGGATAAGAAATGCATCATTGGTTACCAAAATAAAACAGTGTCTTTCTGCCTGTGTCATTCTGTTTGGTTTCTTTGAGCGTTTGTTTCTTAAATACACAGCAAGTGTCACTCTCTCTCTCTCTCTCTCTGTCACACACACACACACACACACACCAAAGCGCGCACACACACACACACACACACACACACACACCAAAGCGCACACACACACACACACACACACACACACACACAGACACAGACACTGTGAGGTTTGCAGTGCAAAATTTGAATTTTAGTGCATGGTGATTTGTCTCCCTCCAGTGGCCCACGGCAGGTATGATGAGGCTTAAATGATAGGTTATGGGGAAAAAGCCAGGAGAGGATGGGACAAAAGTGGAATAACTGAAAAAGTAAGAGGTGTAGAGGGCTGATGTTGGTGTCTAGGTGGGGGTTTTGGTGGGTGCCGGACGCTGTGGCGAAGAAGCCACGCCGATGGCTTCTTCGGTTCTGGAGATATGGCGAATCGGACCAAAAAGGATGGGACAAAAGGGTCCCAGTCGGAGAAAGGAAGGTGCAGAGGGCCTGGGTCCACCACCACTGTACTCAGCAGGCCCTGCCGGGTCGTTAGACACGCAGCATGGCAGGGATTGGTGACATAACATGTAGCAGTTTCCCTTCACAGAAGCCTCTGCAGCAGGTTGGTACAGGAGCAGGCACCAGAAGCAGGCCTGTGGAGCACTATGTCATCTGCTCGGCCTTGCTTCAGGATGCACTGTACAATTCGATAGCAAGACCTCATGGGTTACCACAAAAAAAACAGTGTCTTTCTGCCTCTGTCGTTCTCTTTGGTTTGTTTGAGCGCTTGTTTTTTAAATACACAGCAAGTGTCTCTCTCTCTCTCTCTCTGTCTGTCTCTCTGTCACACACACACACACACACACACACACACACAGAAGCTGGTCAAGTGCTGTGCAACTGGGATTGCACCTGTCGTCCACAGGAGGGCGCCTAGCTGGGAAGTCCAGTACATTCCATATTAAAGTTGTTGCAAGTGCATTTTTTGTGTAAAAGACAGACACACACACACACACACACACACACACACACACAGTAAGGTCTGAAGTGCAAAATTTGAATTACATTCCTTTGTATCTCTCCCTCTCTCTCTCTCTCTCTCTCTCTCTGTCAACACACACACACACACACACACACACACACACAGTAAGGTCTGAAGTGCAAAATTTGAATTACATTCCTTTGTATCTCTCCCTCTCTCTCTCTCTCTCTCTGTCAACACACACACACACACACACACACAGTAAGGTCTGAAGTGCAAAATTTGAATTACATTCCTTTGTATCTCTCCCTCTCTCTCTCTCTCTCTCTCTCTCTCTCTCTGTCTCTCTCTCTCTCTGTCAACACACACACACACACACACACACTCACACACACCAAAGCACACAGACAGAAGCTGGTCACAACTGCTGTGCAACTGGGATTGAACCAGGGGGGCTCCCTCTGCTGGCTCAATGCGGTACAAAGTGTCAGAAGCTGTTAGATATCTGCTTTTGACAATCAATTGCACCTGTCATCCACAGGAGGGCGCCTAGCTGGGAAGTCCAGTACATTCCATATTAAAGTTGTTGCAAGTGCATTTTTTGTGTAAAAGACAGACACACACACACACACACA
>NW_028234354.1:220351-245351 GCF_057382095.1 Aulonocara sp. 'chitande type north' Nkhata Bay | reverse complement strand
GGGTTAGGTTAAGGGGATTTAGCCAGAGCTTGACGGAATAAAATGGAATAACTGGGAAAGTAAGTGTCGTAGAGGGATGAAAGTGGTGTCTACGTGGGGTGTTTCTGCCGCTCCGCACGCGCTGGTGAAGACCCCATGTCGATAGCACCAACGGTTCTGGACTTGGTGTAAATGGGTCCAAATTTGACGGAATAAAAAGGTCAAAGTGGCAGATAGGAGTGTCCGATCGGGCCGATTCCACCACCACTGTACTCAGCAGGCCCTGCCGGGTCGTTAGACACGCAGCATGGCAGGGATCGGTGACATAACATGTAGCAGTTTCCCTTCACAGAAGCGTCTGCAGCAGGTGGGTGGAGGAGGAGGCAGCAGAACCAGGCCTTTGGAGCACTGTGTCATCTCCTGGTCCTGATGCTTTGAATCTCCCTCTCTGTCTGTCTGTCTGTCTGTCTGTCTGTCACACACACACACACACACACACAGAAGCTGGTCAAGTGCTGTGCAACTGGGATTGCACCTGTCGTCCACAGGAGGGCGCCTAGCTGGGAAGTCCAGTACATTCCATATTAAAGTTGTTGCAAGTGCATTTTTTGTGTAAAAGACAGACACACACACACACACACACACACAGTAAGGTCTGAAGTGCAAAATTTGAATTACATTCCTTTGTATCTCTCCCTCTCTCTCTCTCTCTCTCTCTGTCTCTCTCTCTCTCTCTCTGTCAACACACACACACACACACGCTCAATGGAGTATAAAATAAAGACCGGGGCAGTTCTCTCACTGGAGTCTCTTAGAGTGGAGGCTGCCCTTGCTAGCAAGAAGTTCTGTGTGTTTCTCTTCTCTGAGTCTTTACTGAAGAAGTGTTTTATAACATTTTCCTTAACAACTGACATGTGTTTTTTGTGTAAAAGAGAGAGAGACACACACACACACACACACACACACACACACACACACACACACACACACACTCACACTCAGCGGCTCAGAGATGAGGGAAAAACAACAGAAATCAGGATAGATTTTAATGTCAGGAGATGCCCTGTGATGCTGGGGCCATTGTGTAAGATTGGAATGTGTACCAGTGGCTGGTGGGTGGTCCTTGAAGGTCCCGGGAGGAGGCGGCGAGGAGGCAGCGGGTGGCTGGGCTTCGGCCTTGGCCCAGGAACGTCATTTATTCTGCGTGGCGCCGCGTGTGCCCTGTGCAGCTTCGATGTGTGCGGCTGACGCTCTGTGGTTCCTGTTCCTGTCATAAAAGGCCCTGTACAAGGGGATAAGAAATGCATCATTGGTTACCAAAATAAAACAGTGTCTTTCTGCCTGTGTCATTCTGTTTGGTTTCTTTGAGCGTTTGTTTCTTAAATACACAGCAAGTGTCACTCTCTCTCTCTCTCTCTCTCTGTCACACACACACACACACACACACACACCAAAGCACACACACCAAAGCGCGCACACACACACACACACACACACACACACCAAAGCGCACACACACACACACACACACACACACACACACACACAGACACACACACAGACACAGACACTGTGAGGTTTGCAGTGCAAAATTTGAATTTTAGTGCATGGTGATTTGTCTCCCTCCAGTGGCCCACGGCAGGTATGATGAGGCTTAAATGATAGGTTATGGGGAAAAAGCCAGGAGAGGATGGGACAAAAGTGGAATAACTGAAAAAGTAAGAGGTGTAGAGGGCTGATGTTGGTGTCTAGGTGGGGGTTTTGGTGGGTGCCGGACGCTGTGGCGAAGAAGCCACGCCGATGGCTTCTTCGGTTCTGGAGATATGGCGAATCGGACCAAAAAGGATGGGACAAAAGGGTCCCAGTCGGAGAAAGGAAGGTGCAGAGGGCCTGGGTCCACCACCACTGTACTCAGCAGGCCCTGCCGGGTCGTTAGACACGCAGCATGGCAGGGATTGGTGACATAACATGTAGCAGTTTCCCTTCACAGAAGCCTCTGCAGCAGGTTGGTACAGGAGCAGGCACCAGAAGCAGGCCTGTGGAGCACTATGTCATCTGCTCGGCCTTGCTTCAGGATGCACTGTACAATTCGATAGCAAGACCTCATGGGTTACCACAAAAAAAACAGTGTCTTTCTGCCTCTGTCGTTCTCTTTGGTTTGTTTGAGCGCTTGTTTTTTAAATACACAGCAAGTGTCTCTCTCTCTCTCTCTCTGTCTGTCTCTCTGTCACACACACACACACACACACACACACAGAAGCTGGTCAAGTGCTGTGCAACTGGGATTGCACCTGTCGTCCACAGGAGGGCGCCTAGCTGGGAAGTCCAGTACATTCCATATTAAAGTTGTTGCAAGTGCATTTTTTGTGTAAAAGACAGACACACACACACACACACACACACACACACACACAGTAAGGTCTGAAGTGCAAAATTTGAATTACATTCCTTTGTATCTCTCCCTCTCTCTCTCTCTCTCTCTCTCTCTGTCAACACACACACACACACACACACACACACACACAGTAAGGTCTGAAGTGCAAAATTTGAATTACATTCCTTTGTATCTCTCCCTCTCTCTCTCTCTCTCTCTGTCAACACACACACACACACACACACACAGTAAGGTCTGAAGTGCAAAATTTGAATTACATTCCTTTGTATCTCTCCCTCTCTCTCTCTCTCTCTCTCTCTCTCTCTCTGTCTCTCTCTCTCTCTGTCAACACACACACACACACACACACACTCACACACACCAAAGCACACAGACAGAAGCTGGTCACAACTGCTGTGCAACTGGGATTGAACCAGGGGGGCTCCCTCTGCTGGCTCAATGCGGTACAAAGTGTCAGAAGCTGTTAGATATCTGCTTTTGACAATCAATTGCACCTGTCATCCACAGGAGGGCGCCTAGCTGGGAAGTCCAGTACATTCCATATTAAAGTTGTTGCAAGTGCATTTTTTGTGTAAAAGACAGACACACACACACACACACACACACACACACACACACACACACTGTAAGGTCTGAAGTGCAAAATTTGAATTACATTCCTTTGTATCTCTCCCTCTCTCTCTCTCTCTCTCTCTGTCAACACACACACACACACACACACACACACACACACACTGTAAGGTCTGAAGTGCAAAATTTGAATTACATTCCTTTGTATCTCTCCCTCTCTCTCTCTCTCTCTCTCTCTGTCTCTCTCTCTCTGTCAACACACACACACACACACACACACACACACGCTCAATGGAGTATAAAATAAAGACCGGGGCAGTTCTCTCACTGGAGTCTCTTAGAGTGGAGGCTGCCCTTGCTAGCAAGAAGTTCTGTGTGTTTCTCTTCTCTGAGTCTTTACTGAAGAAGTGTTTTATAACATTTTCCTTAACAACTGACATGTGTTTTTTGTGTAAAAGAGAGAGAGACACACACACACACACACACACACACACACACACACACTCACACTCAGCGGCTCAGAGATGAGGGAAAAACAACAGAAATCAGGATAGATTTTAATGTCAGGAGATGCCCTGTGATGCTGGGGCCATTGTGTAAGATTGGAATGTGTACCAGTGGCTGGTGGGTGGTCCTTGAAGGTCCCGGGAGGAGGCGGCGAGGAGGCAGCGGGTGGCTGGGCTTCGGCCTTGGCCCAGGAACGTCATTTATTCTGCGTGGCGCCGCGTGTGCCCTGTGCAGCTTCGATGTGTGCGGCTGACGCTCTGTGGTTCCTGTTCCTGTCATAAAAGGCCCTGTACAAGGGGATAAGAAATGCATCATTGGTTACCAAAATAAAACAGTGTCTTTCTGCCTGTGTCATTCTGTTTGGTTTCTTTGAGCGTTTGTTTCTTAAATACACAGCAAGTGTCACTCTCTCTCTCTCTCTCTCTCTGTCACACACACACACACACACCAAAGCACACACACCAAAGCGCGCACACACACACACACACACACACACACACCAAAGCGCGCACACACACACACACACACACACACACACACACACACAGACACACACACAGACACAGACACTGTGAGGTTTGCAGTGCAAAATTTGAATTTTAGTGCATGGTGATTTGTCTCCCTCCAGTGGCCCACGGCAGGTATGATGAGGCTTAAATGATAGGTTATGGGGAAAAAGCCAGGAGAGGATGGGACAAAAGTGGAATAACTGAAAAAGTAAGAGGTGTAGAGGGCTGATGTTGGTGTCTAGGTGGGGGTTTTGGTGGGTGCCGGACGCTGTGGCGAAGAAGCCACGCCGATGGCTTCTTCGGTTCTGGAGATATGGCGAATCGGACCAAAAAGGATGGGACAAAAGGGTCCCAGTCGGAGAAAGGAAGGTGCAGAGGGCCTGGGTCCACCACCACTGTACTCAGCAGGCCCTGCCGGGTCGTTAGACACGCAGCATGGCAGGGATTGGTGACATAACATGTAGCAGTTTCCCTTCACAGAAGCCTCTGCAGCAGGTTGGTACAGGAGCAGGCACCAGAAGCAGGCCTGTGGAGCACTATGTCATCTGCTCGGCCTTGCTTCAGGATGCACTGTACAATTCGATAGCAAGACCTCATGGGTTACCACAAAAAAAACAGTGTCTTTCTGCCTCTGTCGTTCTCTTTGGTTTGTTTGAGCGCTTGTTTTTTTAAATACACAGCAAGTGTCTCTCTCTCTCTCTCTCTGTCTGTCTCTCTGTCACACACACACACACACACACACACACAGAAGCTGGTCAAGTGCTGTGCAACTGGGATTGCACCTGTCGTCCACAGGAGGGCGCCTAGCTGGGAAGTCCAGTACATTCCATATTAAAGTTGTTGCAAGTGCATTTTTTGTGTAAAAGACAGACACACACACACACACACACACACACACACACACACACACACACACACAGTAAGGTCTGAAGTGCAAAATTTGAATTACATTCCTTTGTATCTCTCCCTCTCTCTCTCTCTCTCTCTCTCTCTCTCTGTCTCTCTCTCTCTCTGTCAACACACACACACACACACTCACACACACCAAAGCACACAGACAGAAGCTGGTCACAACTGCTGTGCAACTGGGATTGAACCAGGGGGGCTCCCTCTGCTGGCTCAATGCGGTACAAAGTGTCAGAAGCTGTTAGATATCTGCTTTTGACAATCAATTGCACCTGTCATCCACAGGAGGGCGCCTAGCTGGGAAGTCCAGTACATTCCATATTAAAGTTGTTGCAAGTGCATTTTTTGTGTAAAAGACAGACACACACACACACACACACACACACACACACACACACACACACTGTAAGGTCTGAAGTGCAAAATTTGAATTACATTCCTTTGTATCTCTCCCTCTCTCTCTCTCTCTCTCTCTCTGTCAACACACACACACACACACACACACACACACACACACAGTAAGGTCTGAAGTGCAAAATTTGAATTACATTCCTTTGTATCTCTCCCTCTCTCTCTCTCTCTCTCTCTGTCTCTCTCTCTCTCTCTCTGTCAACACACACACACACGCACACACACACGCTCAATGGAGTATAAAATAAAGACCGGGGCAGTTCTCTCACTGGAGTCTCTTAGAGTGGAGGCTGCCCTTGCTAGCAAGAAGTTCTGTGTGTTTCTCTTCTCTGAGTCTTTACTGAAGAAGTGTTTTATAACATTTTCCTTAACAACTGACATGTGTTTTTTGTGTAAAAGAGAGAGAGACACACACACACACACACACACACACACACACACACACACACACACACACACACACACTCAGCGGCTCAGAGATGAGGGAAAAACAACAGAAATCAGGATAGATTTTAATGTCAGGAGATGCCCTGTGATGCTGGGGCCATTGTGTAAGATTGGAATGTGTACCAGTGGCTGGTGGGTGGTCCTTGAAGGTCCCGGGAGGAGGCGGCGAGGAGGCAGCGGGTGGCTGGGCTTCGGCCTTGGCCCAGGAACGTCATTTATTCTGCGTGGCGCCGCGTGTGCCCTGTGCAGCTTCGATGTGTGCGGCTGACGCTCTGTGGTTCCTGTTCCTGTCATAAAAGGCCCTGTACAAGGGAAGAAGAAATGCATCATTGGTTACCAAAATAAAACAGTGTCTTTCTGCCTGTGTCATTCTGTTTGGTTTCTTTGAGCGTTTGTTTCTTAAATACACAGCAAGTGTCACTCTCTCTCTCTCTGTCACACACACACACACACACACACACCAAAGCACACACACCAAAGCACACACACACACACACACACACACACACACACCAAAGCGCACACACACACACACACACACACACACACACACACACACACAGACACACACACAGACACAGACACTGTGAGGTTTGCAGTGCAAAATTTGAATTTTAGTGCATGGTGATTTGTCTCCCTCCAGTGGCCCACGGCAGGTATGATGAGGCTTAAATGATAGGTTATGGGGAAAAAGCCAGGAGAGGATGGGACAAAAGTGGAATAACTGAAAAAGTAAGAGGTGTAGAGGGCTGATGTTGGTGTCTAGGTGGGGGTTTTGGTGGGTGCCGGACGCTGTGGCGAAGAAGCCACGCCGATGGCTTCTTCGGTTCTGGAGATATGGCGAATCGGACCAAAAAGGATGGGACAAAAGGGTCCCAGTCGGAGAAAGGAAGGTGCAGAGGGCCTGGGTCCACCACCACTGTACTCAGCAGGCCCTGCCGGGTCGTTAGACACGCAGCATGGCAGGGATTGGTGACATAACATGTAGCAGTTTCCCTTCACAGAAGCCTCTGCAGCAGGTTGGTACAGGAGCAGGCACCAGAAGCAGGCCTGTGGAGCACTATGTCATCTGCTCGGCCTTGCTTCAGGATGCACTGTACAATTCGATAGCAAGACCTCATGGGTTACCACAAAAAAAACAGTGTCTTTCTGCCTCTGTCGTTCTCTTTGGTTTGTTTGAGCGCTTGTTTTTTTAAATACACAGCAAGTGTCTCTCTCTCTCTCTCTCTGTCTGTCTCTCTGTCACACACACACACACACACACACACACAGAAGCTGGTCAAGTGCTGTGCAACTGGGATTGCACCTGTCGTCCACAGGAGGGCGCCTAGCTGGGAAGTCCAGTACATTCCATATTAAAGTTGTTGCAAGTGCATTTTTTGTGTAAAAGACAGACACACACACACACACACACACACACACACACACACACACACACACACACACACAGTAAGGTCTGAAGTGCAAAATTTGAATTACATTCCTTTGTATCTCTCCCTCTCTCTCTCTCTCTCTCTCTCTCTCTCTGTCTCTCTCTCTCTCTGTCAACACACACACACACACACTCACACACACCAAAGCACACAGACAGAAGCTGGTCACAACTGCTGTGCAACTGGGATTGAACCAGGGGGGCTCCCTCTGCTGGCTCAATGCGGTACAAAGTGTCAGAAGCTGTTAGATATCTGCTTTTGACAATCAATTGCACCTGTCATCCACAGGAGGGCGCCTAGCTGGGAAGTCCAGTACATTCCATATTAAAGTTGTTGCAAGTGCATTTTTTGTGTAAAAGACAGACACACACACACACACACACACACACACACACACACACTGTAAGGTCTGAAGTGCAAAATTTGAATTACATTCCTTTGTATCTCTCCCTCTCTCTCTCTCTCTCTCTCTCTGTCAACACACACACACACACACACACACACACACACACACAGTAAGGTCTGAAGTGCAAAATTTGAATTACATTCCTTTGTATCTCTCCCTCTCTCTCTCTCTCTCTCTCTCTCTGTCTCTCTCTCTCTCTCTCTGTCAACACACACACACACGCACACACACACGCTCAATGGAGTATAAAATAAAGACCGGGGCAGTTCTCTCACTGGAGTCTCTTAGAGTGGAGGCTGCCCTTGCTAGCAAGAAGTTCTGTGTGTTTCTCTTCTCTGAGTCTTTACTGAAGAAGTGTTTTATAACATTTTCCTTAACAACTGACATGTGTTTTTTGTGTAAAAGAGAGAGAGACACACACACACACACACACACACACACACACACACACACACACACACACACACACTCAGCGGCTCAGAGATGAGGGAAAAACAACAGAAATCAGGATAGATTTTAATGTCAGGAGATGCCCTGTGATGCTGGGGCCATTGTGTAAGATTGGAATGTGTACCAGTGGCTGGTGGGTGGTCCTTGAAGGTCCCGGGAGGAGGCGGCGAGGAGGCAGCGGGTGGCTGGGCTTCGGCCTTGGCCCAGGAACGTCATTTATTCTGCGTGGCGCCGCGTGTGCCCTGTGCAGCTTCGATGTGTGCGGCTGACGCTCTGTGGTTCCTGTTCCTGTCATAAAAGGCCCTGTACAAGGGAAGAAGAAATGCATCATTGGTTACCAAAATAAAACAGTGTCTTTCTGCCTGTGTCATTCTGTTTGGTTTCTTTGAGCGTTTGTTTCTTAAATACACAGCAAGTGTCACTCTCTCTCTCTCTGTCACACACACACACACACACACACACCAAAGCACACACACCAAAGCACACACACACACACACACACACACACACACACACTGTGTATCATCACTGATTTCTATAATCCACATAATCCAGATTCGATTTGGTGCAATTTTTACTCAGAAAGTGAGAGATCTTATAATTCTGATCATTTATCAGTACTGACACTAAACTTTATCAGAGATGTGACCATCACAGCACATGCCGTTGTGTCAAAGTAACTGAGAATAAAAAAATAAAAAAATAAAAACATAAAGGAGATTTTCCTGGCATGGATTTTATAGCAGATAACCTTAAAAATATTCTGCAATTATACCTAATTTGAAAAAGTTTACATTTCTTCAGTATTAAACAGCAGAAATTAAGCTTTATTATCCGACGTCATTTACAAAGGAAAGAAAAGACAGCGGCCGCCAGCGCTGTAAACAACGGTAGACTGATGGGTAATAAGCGAATGAGTAATGCAGAAAACACATGTTTGAGATGGGAAACTTTTCTTGAAGTTTCTCTCACAGTTCACGCACAGCTGTGGGTTTTATCGTGTTGGAAGCAAAACAGCAAAAGTAAGAAGGAATTAAGGATGATATTAGCCCCCACGCCGACTAAGCTAATTCTGATGCGTCGGTCCGCTCTGTTTACGTCTTCGTGTGGAATGCGTTTCCTGCTCTCATTTGCTGGTTGTTGTTGAAATAGTTTTGTGAGCTTTAACCTGAGATTCTGGCGTTTCTGGTAAAACACATTTATATTCATTCAATTCAGGATTTAATGAATCGATATCGCTTCATTCAAGCTACTCACCCGTCTCTATCCACCTCCACGTCCAGCTCGACCACGGACAGAGGTCCCGCCCCGACTATCTCTGATTGGTTTAGACCACGAAGGGGAATGACGTGTGTCTGTTGTTGAACACATGGACGTCTGTCGCTTGGCGAGCGATCGGGTGGTTTAGCGAGTGTCAGCCTCTTAAGTTTAAGACAAGCCCGGCTGCTTTTTAAGCTACGCGGCGCTAGCTACCCAGCTAGCTCAGTACACAGGAACTACTTCCGGTAGTTATACAAAATAAAAGCGTCCCCCATTATAATCCGCTATAATGCCATACTTCCGCTGCGCGCGCCGTTGATATATACCTTGGCTTTACATTAATTGTGAGAAAACAAAACAAACAAATAACTCACCGTTGAGTCGATTGTGAGGTAGTGTAAAGACGAATGAATCGGCTGGGTTATTGCACGCTGTCAACTGGTCTGTAGTGTAGGATTTGTCGATATCTGACAAGTATGCCAACCACAGGGACACAGCGGCCGCCTCCATTACTCCCGACATACCACTAGAGTGAGCCAGCACACCACAAATGAAGTTTTCTTGTTCTCCATTCATTTCAATGGGAAAAAACTTGCATTAAAATATTCATATTTAAAAAACTATAGAAGTAATAAACACCAAAAGTCATAGCAACTCATTCCAGCTCCAGCCGCACACAATGATATATCATATGTGAACCTTGTCTCAAAACTGTGGGGCGAGTTAAGGTCCAAAATAAACACCAAAAGTCATAGCAATTAGATGGAGTCATTGCTTTGGCAATGACTCCATCTAATGGTTAAATTTCTGAACTGCAGGCTCAGTAAGTAAGTAAGTAAGTAAGTAAGTAAACTTTATTTATTAAGCGCTTTTCACAGACAGACATTCACAAAGCAGCAGTGATGAGACGCAGGTCTTGCGTCCATGACTGCCCTCGCGAGTTAAAGACAGCTGCAGTGTTTGTGTTTTCTAACTCAGGTGTCTCAGCTGAAGAACTGCGGGGTGATTTTAAGAAATCCCCTGTCAATTGGTTATGAGCAAAAATTGTTTCTATAAAATAAAAATTAAAAAAACAAAAAAAACCCCAGTTTCAACCGTAACGTGAAGTACACATTTTATTATTTTTTTCCTTTTAGTGAAAGGAAACAGCCGTCGCCGGTATGCTAGTGCGCACGCTCCACCCCCTCCTACGCCTCTTCCCCCCCCTTCTTTTTGCTTTGTAAATAAACAGAAATGTGACTTTTGCTTCATAAACAGTTTGACAAACAAGTGGTGCCTGCAGGGTGTATATTCATGGTATAACCGGCATAAACACAGCCTCACTTCGTGTGTGATTGTGCAGGAAATACAACTGTGCGCTCAGCTTCGAAAAAGGACCGCATCTATCCATTTATCCTCATCTCACCTCTATGTATGTGCTCTCTTTGAGCGCAGGTGCGGCTCTTTGCTGTGACACATCTCTAATGTAGTCTAGACGCTCCGGCGCCAGGGGTCATCGGGTGACACACACACACACACACAAACAACAAGTAACACAACATGGACCATGAACTCTGCGTGACTCAACTATACCAAGACAGTTCACCTATTACGAGCCTTTAAAGTAAGCTTATTGCTAAATAGTCTTGATATTTAATCAACAGGTAAGGTAACACCTGATTCTGTTCACATGGACGGAGTTTTTTCAGTGCTAAATAGTCTGCACATCCCGGCTCTTATTATTTATTTTGCTGCGTTATTTTGCAAAATTATCTAATCTAAAAATAAACTACATAAATGAGTGCGATGCAATATTTTGCTCTTGGTGTTTTCAGTCCTTTATGTCCATCTTATGTGTCCTTTTTTTCTGTTATCAATCAACCAACCGATCATTCGATTAAAGGCCTGTCAACGGGCTTCGTAAAGGTTCTTTTAAGGTCACCAGAAAGCTACATAAAAGACTGCACCTGCACCTGCACCTGCACCAAAGTTCTTTTTTTTTTCTCTCTATCTCCGAACATTGTTGCATTTTAAAACCTTCTTCAGTGAGCTATAAATATGAGGCGCTCCAAACACACTCTCAGTTTTACTTCTGCCAAAAAATGACCACAATGCCGAGACAACTGGAGGTCCAGAACTCGATCCTCACTGGTGGGGACAGCTTTAACATGTGGCACGACTACATGAATCTGAGCCAAGTGTTCGAGAAACTGTGCAGCAACCGTGAGGTTGATAACCGAGACACCGAGCGTCCAAAGAAGGGACAAGCGCCCCCTTGGAGTAAGGTCCACACTTCCACTCGGGGGAAGAAATCCTCCAAAAACTCATCACAGTCCAGTCCGACCAGCAGCGCGTCGGACACCAGCAGCAGCGCCTCATCCTCGGACTACTGCCGCTTATGCAAGCAGAACGGGGAGACTCCGAGGGTGTACCTATCTCACAAGCTCAAATCAGACGACGGGATAGTTTTCTGCCCCGTCCTCCGGAACTACACTTGCCCGATCTGCGAAGCCACCGGTGACAGCGCTCACACACGCAAGTACTGCCCGCAGATGAAGTGCGAGGCTGCTGGGAGGATGCAGACGGTAGGCAAGTTCTGGTAGCTGCTGAAAACTGAAGCTGCGAGAAACTGTACATATTTACCGAACTGTTTGGGGTATGTGTTCGTGTTGGCAGAGACCGTTTCAGTTCCAAAGACTGTTTCAAGTTTGACTGTCAAACACTCCGCTGCAGTCTGCAGCAAGGAGCTCTCATCCAGCACATCTGTGGAGCCCCGAGCCGGGGTGAGCGCTCTCAAACCTCGGAAAAAATTAAACTCTTTAAAGTCCTCGAGTGTTTATTGTTGTTGTTATTGTTGTTGTTGTTGTTTAATATGATACAATTTCGGGGGTACTTCATAGGTCACAAGTGAAACACTAAAGTGGCTAACCTTTCTGTGGAATTAAATAGATTTCTAAAAATGTGCCCATAGTGTCAGTGCGCGAGTCTTTTAGTTAAAATGCAAATGCTATATTATCCCTCATGTCAGACAGATTATTCGACAAAAACGTCAGTATTTTGTCTTTTTTTTTTTTTTTTTTTTTTTTTTTGGTATTATAGAAAATTTTTAACTCACATGCAACTCTTCCACTTGAAGTTACAGATGTACCTGAACTCACCAGAGAACATGCGTCATAAAAAAATAATTAAATTAAATTAAAAGTAACACTTCAAGGCAAAAGTGAAACGATTATGTGAAGTGAGAAATTGAATTAAGGTTCAATAGTTTTAGTTTCAAAATAGAGGGGCTGGGGAAATACAGTATACAAGGTCAAAACAGAGTTTGTACAAGTTTGTACAAAGACAGCTGCAGTGTTTGTGTTTTCTAACTCAGGTGTCTCAGCTGAAGAACTGCGGGGTGATTTTAAGAAATCCCCTGTCAATTGGTTATGAGCAAAAATTGTTTCTATAAAATAAAAATTAAAAAAACACAAAAAAAACCCCAGTTTCAACCGTAACGTGAAGTACACATTTTATTATTTTTTTCCTTTTAGTGAAAGGAAACAGCCGTCGCCGGTATGCTAGTGCGCACGCTCCACCCCCTCCTACGCCTCTTTCCCCCCCTTCTTTTTGCTTTGTAAATAAACAGAAATGTGACTTTTGCTTCATAAACAGTTTGACAAACAAGTGGTGCCTGCAGGGTGTATATTCATGGTATAACCGGCATAAACACAGCCTCACTTCGTGTGTGATTGTGCAGGAAATACAACTGTGCGCTCAGCTTCGAAAAAGGACCGCATCTATCCATTTATCCTCATACCTCACCTCTATGTATGTGCTCTCTTTGAGCGCAGGTGCGGCTCTTTGCTGTGACACACCTCTAATGTAGTCTAGACGCTCCGGCGCCAGGGGTCATCGGGTGACACACACACACACAAACAACAAGTAACACAACATGGACCATGAACTCTGCGTGACTCAACTATACCAAGACAGTTCACCTATTACGAGCCTTTAAAGTAAGCTTATTGCTAAATAGTCTTGATATTTAATCAACAGGTAAGGTAACACCTGATTCTGTTCACATGGACGGAGTTTTTTCAGTGCTAAATAGTCTGCACATCCCGGCTCTTATTATTTATTTTGCTGCGTTATTTTGCAAAATTATCTAATCTAAAAATAAACTACATAAATGAGTGCGATGCAATATTTTGCTCTTGGTGTTTTCAGTCCTTTATGTCCATCTTATGTGTCCTTTTTTTCTGTTATCAATCAACCAACCGATCATTCGATTAAAGGCCTGTCAACGGGCTTCGTAAAGGTTCTTTTAAGGTCACCAGAAAGCTACATAAAAGACTGCACCTGCACCTGCACCTGCACCAAAGTTCTTTTTTTTTTCTCTCTATCTCCGAACATTGTTGCATTTTAAAACCTTCTTCAGTGAGCTATAAATAGGTCACAAGTGAAACACTAAAGTGGCTAACCTTTCTGTGGAATTAAATAGATTTCTAAAAATGTGCCCATAGTGTCAGTACAGGATTGTGAACATCGCAACGCAAAGTTTTTGATTTCTCTCAAAACATATATTTCTTTTCATGTTGAACAGATAATATCTTTAATTTGAGTCAAAGTGATTTGCACTTGAACACGCCCACCAGAAATAGACCGGGACCCATTTTTATTCTGCATGGCTGCTGGAAACATCATGTCACATCTTTGATTAATTTCATCTGAAAATAAACGTAAGTAAAGCCAAGTGTGTTACAAAAGCTTTTATAATTTGTATTGCCAAAATCGCAGAAAATAACCCCATTTAAGCTGGGTCGACAGCCACCCCTAATTTTTGCATGATTGTAGCTGCTAGCTATAAGCTAGCTAGCTATCCTGCGCAACGTTAGAACTGGTTACCAGAAACCGACCATCACAGTCGGGAATACAAGTTAGTATACTGGTAAAACACGGCTTTTTGCCTAACTAGCTAGCGTTACCACGATACATCGGTGGTGGATAAAGCTAGCTAGCATAAGTTCATAGTTCATAACATTCATAGTATAACTCCGTGCTCCGCTTCGTTTGAATTTTTCTGGTGAGCTCGCGGTTTCTAGACACAAGCTTGTGTTTGTGCGCGCACGTTTGTCTCTCTTCATATAAATATGTGTTATGTGTGTGTACACCGAGCGCAAAAGATAATTATTAATGTGCATGATTTAGAGACAGAAATAACAAGCCAGCATATAAGATCAATGACATAAGACTAATTCCTTCAATTGACTTTCAGGCGCAGCTCGGAAAAATGTGCATTTTCTGAAGAAATTTTAATTTTAACAGCAAAAAATTGACCCTATGCCAAACTTAGTCGCTAATGGCTGGTCTGTAGACTGTTTGGTATGTCATGTTACGTATTTCTTGGTTTTTCTATGTAATGTGTTTTATAGAGAAGTAACATTATTCTTTTTTTCTGTATGCTTTCAGAACCACAGATCGCTCCATCCATTCCATGGCTGAAGCATACATTTTCATTTAATCTGAACAGGTATCATTTTGCATTTACACTGCACATCCTTTTTAAACATTTCATAATAATCTAGACTCTCCCTCATTATCCTCTCATTCACCTTGCTGATGTGTTGAGGACTTGATAAAAGAATACATGGTATGTCCATATCTGTTCTGTCTCTACATGAGATGCAGTCTCTTGATGTAAATTTGACAACTCTGCTATTAAATGCAGTGATTAATGTAGGACAGCAACGATTAATCAACTCATCAAGTTAATATCTTAGGGTTCTGTATTGTTTTCTTTTTTTTTCTTGGGCTTTGTGGAACATTTATGAAAATGTTCCACCATTGATTTAATTTAATGATTATGCAATTCACAATCTGATTAGTCAAATAATTGTTCTAATAGTCTGTGACCAAACAACTATCAAAATAGTAGTTTATTATGGTCAAAGATTTATCAGGTGTGCCAGACTTCAATTCTTCACTTGTACATTTTGTTCCATATTTTACCTCAAGATATCCCAGAAAGATGAAGCTGAGGAAGAGCTGCAGAGTACCACCATGGCACTCTTCGTCTTCAGGGACAACTCAAGCCTCCTACATCAGCCTCGAGACATCGGGATAATCATTGATGGTGTGGAAGTCCTGAATGAGTTGCCTTCTGTGGCAGCTGGAGTGGCAATGGTCTTTGGACTCTGTTATGCTCTTAATATGGAATATCCACGAGGATTCAGGTTCACCTTTGAGGCTCTTCAAAAGATTATGATGGAGCTTGACTTTAACAAGATGACCTCTAAGATTCGCAAACTTAATTGTGAACTTAACACTGCACAGTAGTGTGTTTGCATGCATGTGTGCATGTGTATGTGCACATGCATGTGCATGTGTGCTTGGTTATTTTGCTTGGTTGGCCTGCAGTGGTATTCTACATTCAAAATTTATAAGAACACCCATTTGAAAGGGAGATTTAAGTTGATTTCATTGATACATGTGTAGATTTTTTTTTTTTACATTGTACAGGCACAGTGCACATATAAACATTTTTGAGTACTTGCAAATTGGTTTAAAAAGAGTTTTTATAATGGTTTTATGCCAGTTCTTTTAGACAGGTTGCAGGTTTTATACTGGTTTTCAAAAGATTGCAGGTTTTATACTGGTTTTCAAAAGATTGCAGGTTTTATAAAACAAACATTTCTCTAATCATTTCTGCTGTAGCACTAAATCTGTATATTACTAATCCTCTCTATTGATTATAGTTAAAATGGTTTGGAACAATAAATAATTTTGAAATAATTGGTTGGCCAACTGTCTTGTTTTTTATAGGAAATGCAGAGCATTTTTGAACTGAAATGAAATGTAAAAAATATAGTTTGAATATATGTAAATCAATTACCTGGCTTCAACACAAACATATTAGTTCATGTTAATTTGGTTCGATGTGAATACATTAGGTTGGTTAAATTTCAATATATTAGCTTGGTTCAATAATTAAAATATGGTTCTATGTAAAAAAATCAATTTGGATCAATGCAAAATTTAAAGTTTCAGTCAAGTCTAGTAATATTGTTTATATCAACATAAAAGTATCAGGTCATATCAAGTGACTCAATTTGGATTCTATAAAGCCAAATATTTTGGATGTGACAACTGGACATCATTTTTTTTAATTTGAATAGGGTTATTTTTTTTACAGTGTAGTTTATTTCTCACAGTTTTTTAAAAATTCTCTTGCTTTATGGTTCTTAGCGCTGTTACCAGTCTTTGCATTTATCATCGTTTTTTCTCTTTTTTCTTTCATGTTACACAAACATGATTACATATTGCATATGAATCAAGGTTGCGCAGAGGTGGTTGCATTTCCCAGACAATCATGCAAAATATATACATTTCTTTTTTAAAAAATGACATGGTGCGACAGGACTGTAGCACAGTAATACAGCAACATCAGAGGCAAATTCCATTCAAGTTTTGCAAGCCTAGCTTTGAACTTTATTTAAATAAACGGCAGTGACTCGTTATGACAAGGATCATTCTTAATCTCACTCAAACCATGCTGAACGGCTCTAACCCAATTAGGAACATAGGGTTGTTGTTTTTTTTGTTTTTTTTAAAAAGAAAAGAAAAACATAACTGAACACAACAGTATGTCAGTGCAGTGACTAATCAGGCAGTACAGTTTCAGGAACCGTTTTAACTGAGGCAGGATGGCATTTTGGTTTTTAAATGGGCATTTAAAACCTGAAATAATCCTAAAGGCTTAGACAAAAAGGTGACATTTGTTTTCGAAATTGAGGTGATGGGCATCTTAGTCGCTGTCACTCCTCTCTCCTCTCTGGAGCAGCCTCTTTCCACTGGAGGGCACGGGAACCTCATGCTTCACTGAGACCTTTGACTTGCTTTTGCTGTCCTTGTCAAGCAGCTCCAAACCGTCATTGATCTTCTTCAACATCTCGTAACGCTCACGCCCACGAACAGGGAGGAGAAAAACCTCCTTGTCGTCCCCCTCAGCACTGGAGGTACATTTGGACTTCTTTGTGGATGTGGTGTCAGGAGGTGGTGCGCTCTTTCGTTTTTTCGCCTCTTTGGTGCCGCTCTCCTTCTTCTGTTTATTGTCCTCCTGTAGCTGTAACAAAGAGGGACGAAATAACAAAAAAGAGAAACATATTTGTCAAGTAATTTTACCCCCCCCCCCCCCCAAAAGTGGCATTTAACATGATGATATTCTACTGCCTTCTGGGGGAGGGAAGGAACAGCGGTTTTTCTTTTGAGTTTATATTCAAGTTTTCTCCTTCTTGCCCCCTCTGGTGTACAATTTCTTCCTTTTTCCTGTTTAAAAAGAGTTCACATATTTTGTCATTTGACTGTAAGCAGTGCAAGGAGGAGATGCTCGCTTTTTGCATGACAGTCTGCCACTTCAGTCTTCCCTTTCTTTATAAGGCTGGAAAATACTTCAGACCCCTCCTCAGGCAGTAAGGGGCCTGAGGTGGGGTCTGAACTGTGGGTGGTATGAGGAGAGAAGGGGGACAGGACTGGATAGTGGCTTAAAGTTAGGATTTGGTTTGATTAGGTGAGCCGGTTTTTGGTTGTGTCTGCTTATGATTTGAAACAGGTCTGAAATGAGAGAAAGAGGAGTTTGTTCCTGGGGAATTATAAGACAGTGGTGTCCCGTTTTCCTTCTCATTAATCATATGAGAAGAATGAAGGCGTTTTAAAGATTTTTGAGTTGAGGTTTGTCCTTCTGCAGCTATCAGTTTTCTAAAGAACTCGTCCTCCTCATACTGCAGACTGTTTAGGAAACTTGGCTCAGAGCTGCAGAAGTTCTTGACTGTCGTACATTTGTGGTTAGTCTGATGAAACTCATTTTCAGTGTACTGACTGAAAGTGAACAGCGGGTCCTGACTCCACGTCTGTGGTAAAGGGTTAGGGTGTTGAAAAAAGATCAGGGAACCAGCAATCGCCGGTTCCTTGAGATGCACTCTCCACCGTGGGACAGGATGGTGGTACCCCTGCCCCAGTTCAAAAAATTGCCCATCTTGGGTTTACTAATTAAACGGCGCATAACCACAGGGCAACAAAGACAGTTGGCATTACTTGTTCAACCAGCTATTCTTATAAACCAGTAAAAAGCGTTGGCACTAACAGCACAACTGAGTTACCTCAAAACTACAGGAAGACAATAGTCCTAATGCTTCACAAGTCTGGGCACCACATACGTACATTTCTCAAAATAAAAAAGGATAGATGAGGCTGAAAAACAGCACCAAAGACAATATGGTAAAAATTTTATTAATTACATACAGTATTTATAGTTTTTTTATTGCACTCTCAAGTTAGTTTCAAAACAAACAATAGTGCAATTAACTATACACAAATAGAAAGGTACCATGCAACATACAAACAAGCGTAATACAAAGAAAAAACGTGTAGTTTGATTTTTCTTCTTTCCTTTTCATACAGCTTGGAGCTGCCTGCAGCTGCAGTAGAAAAAGCAAAGACCTGCTTCTGAGCAGGATACAGGGCAGACTGCAATGACTTGTCAAGGCCTTCCATGGTGAGAAAAAAAAATGAAAATTAGGCTGGTTATATTGCATGGGGCAGTGTAGCAGACAGTACTGGACTATTATCTTTACAAAGCATCTACTGTCTTAAATACTACACTAAGAAGACGTGTACAGCAGGAAAATGTTAATACAAGTGGAAAGAGTTGCATATAAATTAGGGAATCTGTCCGCATTTGGTTAATTTCTTCTTGTAAAAGCTTATTAAAATACGCACATCTTTGGTCCGTGCTCAAACCCACGACTTGGTGAAACTTTGGCTTCAGAATAACCAGTGAACACAAAGGAGGAGCTACATAAGATTTACACATAAGAGCTGCTTTAGGGAGCATCTACAGCTCTGATCAGTTAAAGCAAACTTCAAATGAATATATGTATGGGTCTGAAATTAAGACATAAAAGGAGCGTTGAAACAAAATAATACTAAGACAGCATCTGTGGCCTGATTAGAAAAGTGTTTCTTTAAAGTAGGGGCACTGTTCGATGATCCACATTGCCGACTGGGGCTGAGATTTTTATATTTATATATGTATAACATAAAAGCACCTTTTTTTTCAGCAGACTACAGCTGCATTAGGATATTTGTCAACATAAGCAAAATTACACACGTAAACCGCGTACACACACACACACACACACACACACACACACACACACACACAGTAAGGTCTGAAGTGCAAAATTTGAATTACATTCCTTTGTATCTCTCCCTCTCTCTCTCTCTCTCTGTCAACACACACACACACACACACACACACGCACACACACACGCTCAATGGAGTATAAAATAAAGACCGGGGCAGTTCTCTCACTGGAGTCTCTTAGAGTGGAGGCTGCCCTTGCTAGCAAGAAGTTCTGTGTGTTTCTCTTCTCTGAGTCTTTACTGAAGAAGTGTTTTATAACATTTTCCTTAACAACTGACATGTGTTTTTTGTGTAAAAGAGAGAGACACACACACACACACACACACACACACACACACACACACACACACACACTCACACTCAGCGGCTCAGAGATGAGGGAAAAACAACAGAAATCAGGATAGATTTTAATGTCAGGAGATGCCCTGTGATGCTGGGGCCATTGTGTAAGATTGGAATGTGTACCAGTGGCTGGTGGGTGGTCCTTGAAGGTCCCGGGAGGAGGCGGCGAGGAGGCAGCGGGTGGCTGGGCTTCGGCCTTGGCCCAGGAACGTCATTTATTCTGCGTGGTGCCGCGTGTGCCCTGTGCAGCTTCGATGTGTGCGGCTGACGCTCTGTGGTTCCTGTTCCTGTCATAAAAGGCCCTGTACAAGGGGATAAGAAATGCATCATTGGTTACCAAAATAAAACAGTGTCTTTCTGCCTGTGTCATTCTGTTTGGTTTCTTTGAGCGTTTGTTTCTTAAATACACAGCAAGTGTCACTCTCTCTCTCTCTCTCTCTCTGTCACACACACACACACACACACCAAAGCACACACACCAAAGCACACACACCAAAGCGCGCACACACACACACACACACACACACACACACCAAAGCGCACACACACACACACACACACACACACACACACACACACAGACACACACACAGACACAGACACTGTGAGGTTTGCAGTGCAAAATTTGAATTTTAGTGCATGGTGATTTGTCTCCCTCCAGTGGCCCACGGCAGGTATGATGAGGCTTAAATGATAGGTTATGGGGAAAAAGCCAGGAGAGGATGGGACAAAAGTGGAATAACTGAAAAAGTAAGAGGTGTAGAGGGCTGATGTTGGTGTCTAGGTGGGGGTTTTGGTGGGTGCCGGACGCTGTGGCGAAGAAGCCACGCCGATGGCTTCTTCGGTTCTGGAGATATGGCGAATCGGACCAAAAAGGATGGGACAAAAGGGTCCCAGTCGGAGAAAGGAAGGTGCAGAGGGCCTGGGTCCACCACCACTGTACTCAGCAGGCCCTGCCGGGTCGTTAGACACGCAGCATGGCAGGGATTGGTGACATAACATGTAGCAGTTTCCCTTCACAGAAGCCTCTGCAGCAGGTTGGTACAGGAGCAGGCACCAGAAGCAGGCCTGTGGAGCACTATGTCATCTGCTCGGCCTTGCTTCAGGATGCACTGTACAATTCGATAGCAAGACCTCATGGGTTACCACAAAAAAAACAGTGTCTTTCTGCCTCTGTCGTTCTCTTTGGTTTGTTTGAGCGCTTGTTTTTTTAAATACACAGCAAGTGTCTCTCTCTCTCTCTCTCTGTCTGTCTCTCTGTCACACACACACACACACACACACACACAGAAGCTGGTCAAGTGCTGTGCAACTGGGATTGCACCTGTCGTCCACAGGAGGGCGCCTAGCTGGGAAGTCCAGTACATTCCATATTAAAGTTGTTGCAAGTGCATTTTTTGTGTAAAAGACAGACACACACACACACACACACACACACACACACACACACACACACACACACACACACAGTAAGGTCTGAAGTGCAAAATTTGAATTACATTCCTTTGTATCTCTCCCTCTCTCTCTCTCTCTCTCTCTCTCTGTCAACACACACACACACACACACACACACACACACACAGTAAGGTCTGAAGTGCAAAATTTGAATTACATTCCTTTGTATCTCTCCCTCTCTCTCTCTCTCTCTCTCTCTCTCTCTCTCTGTCTCTCTCTCTCTCTGTCAACACACACACACACACACACACTCACACACACCAAAGCACACAGACAGAAGCTGGTCACAACTGCTGTGCAACTGGGATTGAACCAGGGGGGCTCCCTCTGCTGGCTCAATGCGGTACAAAGTGTCAGAAGCTGTTAGATATCTGCTTTTGACAATCAATTGCACCTGTCATCCACAGGAGGGCGCCTAGCTGGGAAGTCCAGTACATTCCATATTAAAGTTGTTGCAAGTGCATTTTTTGTGTAAAAGACAGACACACACACACACACACACACACACACACACACACACTGTAAGGTCTGAAGTGCAAAATTTGAATTACATTCCTTTGTATCTCTCCCTCTCTCTCTCTCTCTCTCTCTCTCTCTCTCTGTCTCTCTCTCTCTCTCTCTCTCTCTCTCTCTGTCAACACACACACACACACACACACACACACACACACACTGTAAGGTCTGAAGTGCAAAATTTGAATTACATTCCTTTGTATCTCTCCCTCTCTCTCTCTCTCTCTCTCTGTCTCTCTCTCTCTCTCTCTGTCAACACACACACACACACACGCTCAATGGAGTATAAAATAAAGACCGGGGCAGTTCTCTCACTGGAGTCTCTTAGAGTGGAGGCTGCCCTTGCTAGCAAGAAGTTCTGTGTGTTTCTCTTCTCTGAGTCTTTACTGAAGAAGTGTTTTATAACATTTTCCTTAACAACTGACATGTGTTTTTTGTGTAAAAGACAGACACACACACACACACACACACACACACACACACACACACACACACACACAGTAAGGTCTGAAGTGCAAAATTTGAATTACATTCCTTTGTATCTCTCCCTCTCTCTCTCTCTCTCTCTCTCTCTCTCTCTGTCTCTCTCTCTCTCTGTCAACACACACACACACACACACACACTCACACACACCAAAGCACACAGACAGAAGCTGGTCACAACTGCTGTGCAACTGGGATTGAACCAGGGGGGCTCCCTCTGCTGGCTCAATGCGGTACAAAGTGTCAGAAGCTGTTAGATATCTGCTTTTGACAATCAATTGCACCTGTCATCCACAGGAGGGCGCCTAGCTGGGAAGTCCAGTACATTCCATATTAAAGTTGTTGCAAGTGCATTTTTTGTGTAAAAGACAGACACACACACACACACACACACACACACACACACACACACACTGTAAGGTCTGAAGTGCAAAATTTGAATTACATTCCTTTGTATCTCTCCCTCTCTCTCTCTCTCTCTCTCTGTCAACACACACACACACACACACACACACACACACACACTGTAAGGTCTGAAGTGCAAAATTTGAATTACATTCCTTTGTATCTCTCCCTCTCTCTCTCTCTCTCTCTCTCTGTCTCTCTCTCTCTGTCAACACACACACACACACACACACACACACACACGCTCAATGGAGTATAAAATAAAGACCGGGGCAGTTCTCTCACTGGAGTCTCTTAGAGTGGAGGCTGCCCTTGCTAGCAAGAAGTTCTGTGTGTTTCTCTTCTCTGAGTCTTTACTGAAGAAGTGTTTTATAACATTTTCCTTAACAACTGACATGTGTTTTTTGTGTAAAAGAGAGAGAGACACACACACACACACACACACACACACACACACACACTCACACTCAGCGGCTCAGAGATGAGGGAAAAACAACAGAAATCAGGATAGATTTTAATGTCAGGAGATGCCCTGTGATGCTGGGGCCATTGTGTAAGATTGGAATGTGTACCAGTGGCTGGTGGGTGGTCCTTGAAGGTCCCGGGAGGAGGCGGCGAGGAGGCAGCGGGTGGCTGGGCTTCGGCCTTGGCCCAGGAACGTCATTTATTCTGCGTGGCGCCGCGTGTGCCCTGTGCAGCTTCGATGTGTGCGGCTGACGCTCTGTGGTTCCTGTTCCTGTCATAAAAGGCCCTGTACAAGGGGATAAGAAATGCATCATTGGTTACCAAAATAAAACAGTGTCTTTCTGCCTGTGTCATTCTGTTTGGTTTCTTTGAGCGTTTGTTTCTTAAATACACAGCAAGTGTCACTCTCTCTCTCTCTCTCTCTCTGTCACACACACACACACACACACACACCAAAGCACACACACCAAAGCGCGCACACACACACACACACACACACACACACACACACACCAAAGCGCACACACACACACACACACACACACACACACACACAGACACAGACACTGTGAGGTTTGCAGTGCAAAATTTGAATTTTAGTGCATGGTGATTTGTCTCCCTCCAGTGGCCCACGGCAGGTATGATGAGGCTTAAATGATAGGTTATGGGGAAAAAGCCAGGAGAGGATGGGACAAAAGTGGAATAACTGAAAAAGTAAGAGGTGTAGAGGGCTGATGTTGGTGTCTAGGTGGGGGTTTTGGTGGGTGCCGGACGCTGTGGCGAAGAAGCCACACCGATGGCTTCTTCGGTTCTGGAGATATGGCGAATCGGACCAAAAAGGATGGGACAAAAGGGTCCCAGTCGGAGAAAGGAAGGTGCAGAGGGCCTGGGTCCACCACCACTGTACTCAGCAGGCCCTGCCGGGTCGTTAGACACGCAGCATGGCAGGGATTGGTGACATAACATGTAGCAGTTTCCCTTCACAGAAGCCTCTGCAGCAGGTTGGTACAGGAGCAGGCACCAGAAGCAGGCCTGTGGAGCACTATGTCATCTGCTCGGCCTTGCTTCAGGATGCACTGTACAATTCGATAGCAAGACCTCATGGGTTACCACAAAAAAAACAGTGTCTTTCTGCCTCTGTCGTTCTCTTTGGTTTGTTTGAGCGCTTGTTTTTTAAATACACAGCAAGTGTCTCTCTCTCTCTCTCTCTGTCTGTCTCTCTGTCACACACACACACACACACACACACACAGAAGCTGGTCAAGTGCTGTGCAACTGGGATTGCACCTGTCGTCCACAGGAGGGCGCCTAGCTGGGAAGTCCAGTACATTCCATATTAAAGTTGTTGCAAGTGCATTTTTTGTGTAAAAGACAGACACACACACACACACACACACACACACACACACACACACACACACACACAGTAAGGTCTGAAGTGCAAAATTTGAATTACATTCCTTTGTATCTCTCCCTCTCTCTCTCTCTCTCTCTCTCTCTGTCAACACACACACACACACACACACACACACACACACAGTAAGGTCTGAAGTGCAAAATTTGAATTACATTCCTTTGTATCTCTCCCTCTCTCTCTCTCTCTCTCTCTCTCTCTCTCTCTGTCTCTCTCTCTCTCTGTCAACACACACACACACACACACACTCACACACACCAAAGCACACAGACAGAAGCTGGTCACAACTGCTGTGCAACTGGGATTGAACCAGGGGGGCTCCCTCTGCTGGCTCAATGCGGTACAAAGTGTCAGAAGCTGTTAGATATCTGCTTTTGACAATCAATTGCACCTGTCATCCACAGGAGGGCGCCTAGCTGGGAAGTCCAGTACATTCCATATTAAAGTTGTTGCAAGTGCATTTTTTGTGTAAAAGACAGACACACAC
>NW_028234354.1:214178-216678 GCF_057382095.1 Aulonocara sp. 'chitande type north' Nkhata Bay | reverse complement strand
TCACAGGGCATCTCCTGACATTAAAATCTATCCTGATTTCTGTTGTTTTTCCCTCATCTCTGAGCCGCTGAGTGTGAGTGTGTGTGTGTGTGTGTGTGTGTGTGTGTGTGTGTGTCTCTCTCTTTTACACAAAAAACACATGTCAGTTGTTAAGGAAAATGTTATAAAACACTTCTTCAGTAAAGACTCAGAGAAGAGAAACACACAGAACTTCTTGCTAGCAAGGGCAGCCTCCACTCTAAGAGACTCCAGTGAGAGAACTGCCCCGGTCTTTATTTTATACTCCATTGAGCGTGTGTGTGTGTGTGTGTGTGTGTGTTGACAGAGAGAGAGAGAGAGAGACAGAGAGAGAGAGAGAGAGGGAGAGATACAAAGGAATGTAATTCAAATTTTGCACTTCAGACCTTACAGTGTGTGTGTGTGTGTGTGTGTGTGTGTGTGTGTGTTGACAGAGAGAGAGAGAGAGAGAGAGAGACAGAGAGAGAGAGAGAGAGAGAGAGAGAGGGAGAGATACAAAGGAATGTAATTCAAATTTTGCACTTCAGACCTTACAGTGTGTGTGTGTGTGTGTGTGTGTGTGTGTCTGTCTTTTACACAAAAAATGCACTTGCAACAACTTTAATATGGAATGTACTGGACTTCCCAGCTAGGCGCCCTCCTGTGGATGACAGGTGCAATTGATTGTCAAAAGCAGATATCTAACAGCTTCTGACACTTTGTACCGCATTGAGCCAGCAGAGGGAGCCCCCCTGGTTCAATCCCAGTTGCACAGCAGTTGTGACCAGCTTCTGTCTGTGTGCTTTGGTGTGTGTGAGTGTGTGTGTGTGTGTGTGTGTTGACAGAGAGAGAGAGAGAGAGACAGAGAGAGAGAGAGAGAGAGAGAGAGGGAGAGATACAAAGGAATGTAATTCAAATTTTGCACTTCAGACCTTACTGTGTGTGTGTGTGTGTGTGTGTGTGTGTGTGTGTGTGTGTGTGTGTGTGTGTGTGTCTGTCTTTTACACAAAAAATGCACTTGCAACAACTTTAATATGGAATGTACTGGACTTCCCAGCTAGGCGCCCTCCTGTGGACGACAGGTGCAATCCCAGTTGCACAGCACTTGACCGGCTCCTGTGTGTGTGTGTGTGTGTGTGACAGACAGACAGACAGACAGAGAGGGAGATTCAAAGCATCAGGACCAGGAGATGACACAGTGCTCCAAAGGCCTGGTTCTGCTGCCTCCTCCTCCACCCACCTGCTGCAGACGCTTCTGTGAAGGGAAACTGCTACATGTTATGTCACCGATCCCTGCCATGCTGCGTGTCGAACGACCCGGCAGGGCCTGCTGAGTACAGTGGTGGTGGAATCGGCCCGATCGGACACTCCTATCTGCCACTTTGACCTTTTTATTCCGTCAAATTTGGACCCATTTACACCAAGTCCAGAACCGTTGGTGCTATCGACATGGGGTCTTCACCAGCGCGTGCGGAGCGGCAGAAACACCCCACGTAGACACCACTTTCATCCCTCTACGACACTTACTTTCCCAGTTATTCCATTTTATTCCGTCAAGCTCTGGCTAAATCCCCTTAACCTAACCTAACCAACCCTAATCATACCTGCATTTGTCCACTGGAGGGAGACAAAAACACCAAGCTCTGAGATTCAAATTTTGAACTGCAGACCTCACAGTGTGTGTGTGTGTGTGTGTGTGTGTGTGTGTGTGTGTGTGCTTTGGTGTGTGTGTGTGTGTGTGTGTGTGTGTGTGTGTGACAGAGAGAGAGAGAGAGAGAGAGAGAGAGAGGGAGAGATACAAAGGAATGTAATTCAAATTTTGCACTTCAGACCTTACAGTGTGTGTGTGTGTGTGTGTGTGTGTGTGTGTGTGTGTGTGTGTGTGTGTGTGTCTGTCTTTTACACAAAAAATGCACTTGCAACAACTTTAATATGGAATGTACTGGACTTCCCAGCTAGGCGCCCTCCTGTGGATGACAGGTGCAATTGATTGTCAAAAGCAGATATCTAACAGCTTCTGACACTTTGTACCGCATTGAGCCAGCAGAGGGAGCCCCCCTGGTTCAATCCCAGTTGCACAGCAGTTGTGACCAGCTTCTGTCTGTGTGCTTTGGTGTGTGTGAGTGTGTGTGTGTGTGTGTGTGTTGACAGAGAGAGAGAGAGAGAGACAGAGAGAGAGAGAGAGAGAGAGAGAGAGGGAGAGATACAAAGGAATGTAATTCAAATTTTGCACTTCAGACCTTACTGTGTGTGTGTGTGTGTGTGTGTGTGTGTGTGTGTGTGTGTGTGTGTCTGTCTTTTACACAAAAAATGCACTTGCAACAACTTTAATATGGAATGTACTGGACTTCCCAGCTAGGCGCCCTCCTGTGGACGACAGGTGCAATCCCAGTTGCACAGCACTTGACCAGCTTCTGTGTGTGTGTGTGTGTGTGTGTGACAGACAGACAGACAGACAGACAGAGAGGGAGATTCAAAGCATCAGGACCAGGAGATGACACAG
>NW_028234354.1:184178-209178 GCF_057382095.1 Aulonocara sp. 'chitande type north' Nkhata Bay | reverse complement strand
CAACAACTTTAATATGGAATGTACTGGACTTCCCAGCTAGGCGCCCTCCTGTGGATGACAGGTGCAATTGATTGTCAAAAGCAGATATCTAACAGCTTCTGACACTTTGTACCGCATTGAGCCAGCAGAGGGAGCCCCCCTGGTTCAATCCCAGTTGCACAGCAGTTGTGACCAGCTTCTGTCTGTGTGCTTTGGTGTGTGTGAGTGTGTGTGTGTGTGTGTGTGTTGACAGAGAGAGAGAGAGAGAGACAGAGAGAGAGAGAGAGAGAGAGAGGGAGAGATACAAAGGAATGTAATTCAAATTTTGCACTTCAGACCTTACTGTGTGTGTGTGTGTGTGTGTGTGTGTGTGTGTGTGTGTGTCTGTCTTTTACACAAAAAATGCACTTGCAACAACTTTAATATGGAATGTACTGGACTTCCCAGCTAGGCGCCCTCCTGTGGACGACAGGTGCAATCCCAGTTGCACAGCACTTGACCAGCTTCTGTGTGTGTGTGTGTGTGTGACAGACAGACAGACAGACAGACAGAGAGGGAGATTCAAAGCATCAGGACCAGGAGATGACACAGTGCTCCAAAGGCCTGGTTCTGCTGCCTCCTCCTCCACCCACCTGCTGCAGACGCTTCTGTGAAGGGAAACTGCTACATGTTATGTCACCGATCCCTGCCATGCTGCGTGTCTAACGACCCGGCAGGGCCTGCTGAGTACAGTGGTGGTGGAATCGGCCCGATCGGACACTCCTATCTGCCACTTTGACCTTTTTATTCCGTCAAATTTGGACCCATTTACACCAAGTCCAGAACCGTTGGTGCTATCGACATGGGGTCTTCACCAGGGTGTCCGGAGCACCCCGAAACCCCCCCGTAGACACCACTTTCATCCCTCTACGACACTTACTTTCCCAGTTATTCCATTTTATTCCGTCAAGCTCTGGCTATTACCCCCTAACCTAACCAACCCTCATCATACCTGCATTTGTCCACTGGAGGGAGACAAAAACACCAAGCTGTGAGATTCAAATTTTGAACTGCAGACCTCACAGTGTCTGTGTGTGTGTGTGTGTGTGTGTGTGTGTGTGTGTGTGTGTGTGTGTGTGTGTGTGTGTGACAGAGAGAGAGAGAGAGTGACACTTGCTGTGTATTTAAGAAACAAACGCTCAAAGAAACCAAACAGAATGACACAGGCAGAAAGACACTGTTTTATTTTGGTAACCAATGATGCATTTCTTCTCCCCTTGTACAGTACACCCTGAAGCCGTGTGTGGACCAGGAGATCAGCAGAACAGGAACCACAGAGCGTCAGCGGCAGACATCCAAGCTGCACAGGGCACACGCAGCACCAGGCAGAATTAATGACGTCCCTGATCCACAGCTCAAGCCCAGCCACCCGCTGCCTCCTCGCCGCCTCCTCCCGGGACCTTCAAGGACCACCCACCAGCCACTGGTACACATTCCAATCTTACACAATGGCCCCAGCATCACAGGGCATCTCCTGACATTAAAATCTATCCTGATTTCTGTTGTTTTTCCCTCATCTCTGAGCCGCTGAGTGTGAGTGTGTGTGTGTGTGTGTGTGTGTGTGTGTGTGTGTGTGTGTGTGTCTCTCTCTTTTACACAAAAAACACATGTCAGTTGTTAAGGAAAATGTTATAAAACACTTCTTCAGTAAAGACTCAGAGAAGAGAAACACACAGAACTTCTTGCTAGCAAGGGCAGCCTCCACTCTAAGAGACTCCAGTGAGAGAACTGCCCCGGTCTTTATTTTATACTCCATTGAGCGTGTGTGTGTGTGTGTGTGTGTGTGTTGACAGAGAGAGAGAGAGAGAGACAGAGAGAGAGAGAGAGAGGGAGAGATACAAAGGAATGTAATTCAAATTTTGCACTTCAGACCTTACAGTGTGTGTGTGTGTGTGTGTGTGTGTGTGTGTGTGTGTGTGTGTTGACAGAGAGAGAGAGAGAGAGAGAGAGAGAGACAGAGAGAGAGAGAGAGAGAGAGAGAGAGGGAGAGATACAAAGGAATGTAATTCAAATTTTGCACTTCAGACCTTACAGTGTGTGTGTGTGTGTGTGTGTGTGTGTGTGTGTCTGTCTTTTACACAAAAAATGCACTTGCAACAACTTTAATATGGAATGTACTGGACTTCCCAGCTAGGCGCCCTCCTGTGGATGACAGGTGCAATTGATTGTCAAAAGCAGATATCTAACAGCTTCTGACACTTTGTACCGCATTGAGCCAGCAGAGGGAGCCCCCCTGGTTCAATCCCAGTTGCACAGCAGTTGTGACCAGCTTCTGTCTGTGTGCTTTGGTGTGTGTGAGTGTGTGTGTGTGTGTGTGTGTTGACAGAGAGAGAGAGAGAGAGACAGAGAGAGAGAGAGAGAGAGAGAGAGAGGGAGAGATACAAAGGAATGTAATTCAAATTTTGCACTTCAGACCTTACTGTGTGTGTGTGTGTGTGTGTGTGTGTGTGTGTGTGTGTGTGTGTCTGTCTTTTACACAAAAAATGCACTTGCAACAACTTTAATATGGAATGTACTGGACTTCCCAGCTAGGCGCCCTCCTGTGGACGACAGGTGCAATCCCAGTTGCACAGCACTTGACCAGCTTCTGTGTGTGTGTGTGTGTGTGTGTGTGACAGACAGACAGACAGACAGACAGAGAGGGAGATTCAAAGCATCAGGACCAGGAGATGACACAGTGCTCCAAAGGCCTGGTTCTGCTGCCTCCTCCTCCACCCACCTGCTGCAGACGCTTCTGTGAAGGGAAACTGCTACATGTTATGTCACCGATCCCTGCCATGCTGCGTGTCTAACGACCCGGCAGGGCCTGCTGAGTACAGTGGTGGTGGAATCGGCCCGATCGGACACTCCTATCTGCCACTTTGACCTTTTTATTCCGTCAAATTTGGACCCATTTACACCAAGTCCAGAACCGTTGGTGCTATCGACATGGGGTCTTCACCAGGGTGTCCGGAGCACCCCGAAACCCCCCCGTAGACACCACTTTCATCCCTCTACGACACTTACTTTCCCAGTTATTCCATTTTATTCCGTCAAGCTCTGGCTATTACCCCCTAACCTAACCTAACCAACCCTCATCATACCTGCATTTGTCCACTGGAGGGAGACAAAAACACCAAGCTCTGAGATTCAAATTTTGAACTGCAGACCTCACAGTGTCTGTGTGTGTGTGTGTGTGTGTGTGTGTGTGTGTGTGTGTGTGTGTGTGTGTGTGTGTGACAGAGAGAGAGAGAGAGTGACACTTGCTGTGTATTTAAGAAACAAACGCTCAAAGAAACCAAACAGAATGACACAGGCAGAAAGACACTGTTTTATTTTGGTAACCAATGATGCATTTCTTCTCCGCTTGTACAGTACACCCTGAAGCCGTGTGTGGACCAGGAGATCAGCAGAACAGGAACCACAGAGCGTCAGCGGCAGACATCCAAGCTGCACAGGGCACACGCAGCACCAGGCAGAATTAATGACGTCCCTGATCCACAGCTCAAGCCCAGCCACCCGCTGCCTCCTCGCCGCCTCCTCCCGGGACCTTCAAGGACCACCCACCAGCCACTGGTACACATTCCAATCTTACACAATGGCCCCAGCATCACAGGGCATCTCCTGACATTAAAATCTATCCTGATTTCTGTTGTTTTTCCCTCATCTCTGAGCCTGTGAGTGTGAGTGTGAGTGTGTGTGTGTGTGTGTGTGTGTGTGTGTGTGTGTGTGTGTGTGTGTGTGTGTCTCTCTCTCTTTTACACAAAAAACACATGTCAGTTGTTAAGGAAAATGTTATAAAACACTTCTTCAGTAAAGACTCAGAGAAGAGAAACACACAGAACTTCTTGCTAGCAAGGGCAGCCTCCACTCTAAGAGACTCCAGTGAGAGAACTGCCCCGGTCTTTATTTTATACTCCATTGAGTGTGTGTGTGTGTGTGTGTGTGTGTGTGTGTGTGTGTTGACAGAGAGAGAGAGAGAGAGAGAGAGACAGAGAGAGAGAGAGAGAGAGAGAGAGAGAGGGAGAGATACAAAGGAATGTAATTCAAATTTTGCACTTCAGACCTTACAGTGTGTGTGTGTGTGTGTGTGTGTGTGTGTGTGTGTGTGTGTGTGTGTGTGTGTGTGTGTCTGTCTTTTACACAAAAAATGCACTTGCAACAACTTTAATATGGAATGTACTGGACTTCCCAGCTAGGCGCCCTCCTGTGGATGACAGGTGCAATTGATTGTCAAAAGCAGATATCTAACAGCTTCTGACACTTTGTACCGCATTGAGCCAGCAGAGGGAGCCCCCCTGGTTCAATCCCAGTTGCACAGCAGTTGTGACCAGCTTCTGTCTGTGTGCTTTGGTGTGTGTGAGTGTGTGTGTGTGTGTGTGTGTGTTGACAGAGAGAGAGAGAGAGAGAGACAGAGAGAGAGAGAGAGAGAGAGAGGGAGAGATACAAAGGAATGTAATTCAAATTTTGCACTTCAGACCTTACTGTGTGTGTGTGTGTGTGTGTGTGTGTGTGTGTGTGTGTGTGTGTGTGTGTGTGTCTGTCTTTTACACAAAAAATGCACTTGCAACAACTTTAATATGGAATGTACTGGACTTCCCAGCTAGGCGCCCTCCTGTGGACGACAGGTGCAATCCCAGTTGCACAGCACTTGACCAGCTTCTGTGTGTGTGTGTGTGTGTGTGTGACAGACAGACAGACAGACAGACAGAGAGGGAGATTCAAAGCATCAGGACCAGGAGATGACACAGTGCTCCAAAGGCCTGGTTCTGCTGCCTCCTCCTCCACCCACCTGCTGCAGACGCTTCTGTGAAGGGAAACTGCTACATGTTATGTCACCGATCCCTGCCATGCTGCGTGTCGAACGACCCGGCAGGGCCTGCTGAGTACAGTGGTGGTGGAATCGGCCCGATCGGACACTCCTATCTGCCACTTTGACCTTTTTATTCCGTCAAATTTGGACCCATTTACACCAAGTCCAGAACCGTTGGTGCTATCGACATGGGGTCTTCACCAGGGTGTCCGGAGCACCCCGAAACCCCCCCGTAGACACCACTTTCATCCCTCTACGACACTTACTTTCCCAGTTATTCCATTTTATTCCGTCAAGCTCTGGCTATTACCCCCTAACCTAACCTAACCAACCCTCATCATACCTGCATTTGTCCACTGGAGGGAGACAAAAACACCAAGCTCTGAGATTCAAATTTTGAACTGCAGACCTCACAGTGTCTGTGTGTGTGTGTGTGTGTGTGTGTGCTTTGGTGTGTGTGTGTGTGTGTGTGTGTGTGACAGAGAGAGAGAGAGAGAGAGAGTGACACTTGCTGTGTATTTAAGAAACAAACGCTCAAAGAAACCAAACAGAATGACACAGGCAGAAAGACACTGTTTTATTTTGGTAACCAATGATGCATTTCTTCTTCCCTTGTACAGTGCACCCTGAAGCCGTGTGTGGACCAGGAGATCAGCAGAACAGGAACCACAGAGCGTCAGCGGCAGACATCCAAGCTGCACAGGGCACACGCAGCACCAGGCAGAATTAATGACGTCCCTGATCCACAGCTCAAGCCCAGCCACCCGCTGCCTCCTCGCCGCCTCCTCCTGGGACCTTCAAGGACCACCCACCAGCCACTGGTACACATTCCAATCTTACACAATGGCCCCAGCATCACAGGGCATCTCCTGACATTAAAATCTATCCTGATTTCTGTTGTTTTTCCCTCATCTCTGAGCCGCTGAGTGTGAGTGTGTGTGTGTGTGTGTGTGTGTGTGTGTGTGTGTGTGTGTGTGTGTGTGTCTCTCTCTTTTACACAAAAAACACATGTCAGTTGTTAAGGAAAATGTTATAAAACACTTCTTCAGTAAAGACTCAGAGAAGAGAAACACACAGAACTTCTTGCTAGCAAGGGCAGCCTCCACTCTAAGAGACTCCAGTGAGAGAACTGCCCCGGTCTTTATTTTATACTCCATTGAGCGTGTGTGTGTGTGTGTGTGTGTGTTGACAGAGAGAGAGAGAGAGAGACAGAGAGAGAGAGAGAGAGGGAGAGATACAAAGGAATGTAATTCAAATTTTGCACTTCAGACCTTACAGTGTGTGTGTGTGTGTGTGTGTGTGTGTGTGTTGACAGAGAGAGAGAGAGAGAGAGAGAGACAGAGAGAGAGAGAGAGAGAGAGAGAGAGGGAGAGAGGGAGAGATACAAAGGAATGTAATTCAAATTTTGCACTTCAGACCTTACAGTGTGTGTGTGTGTGTGTGTGTGTGTGTGTGTGTGTGTGTCTGTCTTTTACACAAAAAATGCACTTGCAACAACTTTAATATGGAATGTACTGGACTTCCCAGCTAGGCGCCCTCCTGTGGATGACAGGTGCAATTGATTGTCAAAAGCAGATATCTAACAGCTTCTGACACTTTGTACCGCATTGAGCCAGCAGAGGGAGCCCCCCTGGTTCAATCCCAGTTGCACAGCAGTTGTGACCAGCTTCTGTCTGTGTGCTTTGGTGTGTGTGAGTGTGTGTGTGTGTGTGTTGACAGAGAGAGAGAGAGACAGAGAGAGAGAGAGAGAGAGAGAGAGAGAGGGAGAGATACAAAGGAATGTAATTCAAATTTTGCACTTCAGACCTTACTGTGTGTGTGTGTGTGTGTGTGTGTGTGTGTGTGTGTGTGTGTGTGTGTGTGTGTGTGTGTGTCTGTCTTTTACACAAAAAATGCACTTGCAACAACTTTAATATGGAATGTACTGGACTTCCCAGCTAGGCGCCCTCCTGTGGACGACAGGTGCAATCCCAGTTGCACAGCACTTGACCAGCTTCTGTGTGTGTGTGTGTGTGTGTGTGTGACAGACAGACAGACAGACAGACAGAGAGGGAGATTCAAAGCATCAGGACCAGGAGATGACACAGTGCTCCAAAGGCCTGGTTCTGCTGCCTCCTCCTCCACCCACCTGCTGCAGACGCTTCTGTGAAGGGAAACTGCTACATGTTATGTCACCGATCCCTGCCATGCTGCGTGTCGAACGACCCGGCAGGGCCTGCTGAGTACAGTGGTGGTGGAATCGGCCCGATCGGACACTCCTATCTGCCACTTTGACCTTTTTATTCCGTCAAATTTGGACCCATTTACACCAAGTCCAGAACCGTTGGTGCTATCGACATGGGGTCTTCACCAGCGCGTGCGGAGCGGCAGAAACACCCCACGTAGACACCACTTTCATCCCTCTACGACACTTACTTTCCCAGTTATTCCATTTTATTCCGTCAAGCTCTGGCTAAATCCCCTTAACCTAACCTAACCAACCCTAATCATACCTGCATTTGTCCACTGGAGGGAGACAAAAACACCAAGCTCTGAGATTCAAATTTTGAACTGCAGACCTCACAGTGTGTGTGTGTGTGTGTGTGTGTGTGTGTGTGTGTGTGTGTGTGCTTTGGTGTGTGTGTGTGTGTGTGTGTGTGTGTGTGTGTGTGACAGAGAGAGAGAGAGAGAGAGAGAGAGAGAGGGAGAGATACAAAGGAATGTAATTCAAATTTTGCACTTCAGACCTTACAGTGTGTGTGTGTGTGTGTGTGTGTGTGTGTGTGTGTGTGTGTGTGTGTGTGTGTGTGTCTGTCTTTTACACAAAAAATGCACTTGCAACAACTTTAATATGGAATGTACTGGACTTCCCAGCTAGGCGCCCTCCTGTGGATGACAGGTGCAATTGATTGTCAAAAGCAGATATCTAACAGCTTCTGACACTTTGTACCGCATTGAGCCAGCAGAGGGAGCCCCCCTGGTTCAATCCCAGTTGCACAGCAGTTGTGACCAGCTTCTGTCTGTGTGCTTTGGTGTGTGTGAGTGTGTGTGTGTGTGTGTGTGTTGACAGAGAGAGAGAGAGAGAGAGACAGAGAGAGAGAGAGAGAGAGAGAGAGAGGGAGAGATACAAAGGAATGTAATTCAAATTTTGCACTTCAGACCTTACTGTGTGTGTGTGTGTGTGTGTGTGTGTGTGTGTGTGTGTGTGTGTGTCTGTCTTTTACACAAAAAATGCACTTGCAACAACTTTAATATGGAATGTACTGGACTTCCCAGCTAGGCGCCCTCCTGTGGACGACAGGTGCAATCCCAGTTGCACAGCACTTGACCAGCTTCTGTGTGTGTGTGTGTGTGTGTGTGACAGACAGACAGACAGACAGACAGAGAGGGAGATTCAAAGCATCAGGACCAGGAGATGACACAGTGCTCCAAAGGCCTGGTTCTGCTGCCTCCTCCTCCACCCACCTGCTGCAGACGCTTCTGTGAAGGGAAACTGCTACATGTTATGTCACCGATCCCTGCCATGCTGCGTGTCTAACGACCCGGCAGGGCCTGCTGAGTACAGTGGTGGTGGAATCGGCCCGATCGGACACTCCTATCTGCCACTTTGACCTTTTTATTCCGTCAAATTTGGACCCATTTACACCAAGTCCAGAACCGTTGGTGCTATCGACATGGGGTCTTCACCAGGGTGTCCGGAGCACCCCGAAACCCCCCCGTAGACACCACTTTCATCCCTCTACGACACTTACTTTCCCAGTTATTCCATTTTATTCCGTCAAGCTCTGGCTATTACCCCCTAACCTAACCTAACCAACCCTCATCATACCTGCATTTGTCCACTGGAGGGAGACAAAAACACCAAGCTCTGAGATTCAAATTTTGAACTGCAGACCTCACAGTGTCTGTGTGTGTGTGTGTGTGTGTGTGTGCTTTGGTGTGTGTGTGTGTGTGTGTGTGTGTGACAGAGAGAGAGAGAGAGAGAGAGTGACACTTGCTGTGTATTTAAGAAACAAACGCTCAAAGAAACCAAACAGAATGACACAGGCAGAAAGACACTGTTTTATTTTGGTAACCAATGATGCATTTCTTCTTCCCTTGTACAGTGCACCCTGAAGCCGTGTGTGGACCAGGAGATCAGCAGAACAGGAACCACAGAGCGTCAGCGGCAGACATCCAAGCTGCACAGGGCACACGCAGCACCAGGCAGAATTAATGACGTCCCTGATCCACAGCTCAAGCCCAGCCACCCGCTGCCTCCTCGCCGCCTCCTCCCGGGACCTTCAAGGACCACCCACCAGCCACTGGTACACATTCCAATCTTACACAATGGCCCCAGCATCACAGGGCATCTCCTGACATTAAAATCTATCCTGATTTCTGTTGTTTTTCCCTCATCTCTGAGCCGCTGAGTGTGAGTGTGTGTGTGTGTGTGTGTGTGTGTGTGTGTGTGTGTGTGTCTCTCTCTTTTACACAAAAAACACATGTCAGTTGTTAAGGAAAATGTTATAAAACACTTCTTCAGTAAAGACTCAGAGAAGAGAAACACACAGAACTTCTTGCTAGCAAGGGCAGCCTCCACTCTAAGAGACTCCAGTGAGAGAACTGCCCCGGTCTTTATTTTATACTCCATTGAGCGTGTGTGTGTGTGTGTGTGCGTGTGTGTGTTGACAGAGAGAGAGAGAGAGAGACAGAGAGAGAGAGAGAGAGGGAGAGATACAAAGGAATGTAATTCAAATTTTGCACTTCAGACCTTACAGTGTGTGTGTGTGTGTGTGTGTGTGTGTGTGTTGACAGAGAGAGAGAGAGAGAGACAGAGAGAGAGAGAGAGAGAGAGAGAGAGGGAGAGATACAAAGGAATGTAATTCAAATTTTGCACTTCAGACCTTACAGTGTGTGTGTGTGTGTGTGTGTGTGTGTGTGTGTGTCTGTCTTTTACACAAAAAATGCACTTGCAACAACTTTAATATGGAATGTACTGGACTTCCCAGCTAGGCGCCCTCCTGTGGATGACAGGTGCAATTGATTGTCAAAAGCAGATATCTAACAGCTTCTGACACTTTGTACCGCATTGAGCCAGCAGAGGGAGCCCCCCTGGTTCAATCCCAGTTGCACAGCAGTTGTGACCAGCTTCTGTCTGTGTGCTTTGGTGTGTGTGAGTGTGTGTGTGTGTGTGTGTGTTGACAGAGAGAGAGAGAGAGAGACAGAGAGAGAGAGAGAGAGAGAGAGGGAGAGATACAAAGGAATGTAATTCAAATTTTGCACTTCAGACCTTACTGTGTGTGTGTGTGTGTGTGTGTGTGTGTGTGTGTGTGTGTCTGTCTTTTACACAAAAAATGCACTTGCAACAACTTTAATATGGAATGTACTGGACTTCCCAGCTAGGCGCCCTCCTGTGGACGACAGGTGCAATCCCAGTTGCACAGCACTTGACCAGCTTCTGTGTGTGTGTGTGTGTGTGTGTGACAGACAGACAGACAGACAGACAGAGAGGGAGATTCAAAGCATCAGGACCAGGAGATGACACAGTGCTCCAAAGGCCTGGTTCTGCTGCCTCCTCCTCCACCCACCTGCTGCAGACGCTTCTGTGAAGGGAAACTGCTACATGTTATGTCACCGATCCCTGCCATGCTGCGTGTCTAACGACCCGGCAGGGCCTGCTGAGTACAGTGGTGGTGGAATCGGCCCGATCGGACACTCCTATCTGCCACTTTGACCTTTTTATTCCGTCAAATTTGGACCCATTTACACCAAGTCCAGAACCGTTGGTGCTATCGACATGGGGTCTTCACCAGGGTGTCCGGAGCACCCCGAAACCCCCCCGTAGACACCACTTTCATCCCTCTACGACACTTACTTTCCCAGTTATTCCATTTTATTCCGTCAAGCTCTGGCTATTACCCCCTAACCTAACCAACCCTCATCATACCTGCATTTGTCCACTGGAGGGAGACAAAAACACCAAGCTGTGAGATTCAAATTTTGAACTGCAGACCTCACAGTGTCTGTGTGTGTGTGTGTGTGTGTGTGTGTGTGTGTGTGTGTGTGTGTGTGTGTGTGTGTGTGACAGAGAGAGAGAGAGAGTGACACTTGCTGTGTATTTAAGAAACAAACGCTCAAAGAAACCAAACAGAATGACACAGGCAGAAAGACACTGTTTTATTTTGGTAACCAATGATGCATTTCTTCTCCCCTTGTACAGTACACCCTGAAGCCGTGTGTGGACCAGGAGATCAGCAGAACAGGAACCACAGAGCGTCAGCGGCAGACATCCAAGCTGCACAGGGCACACGCAGCACCAGGCAGAATTAATGACGTCCCTGATCCACAGCTCAAGCCCAGCCACCCGCTGCCTCCTCGCCGCCTCCTCCCGGGACCTTCAAGGACCACCCACCAGCCACTGGTACACATTCCAATCTTACACAATGGCCCCAGCATCACAGGGCATCTCCTGACATTAAAATCTATCCTGATTTCTGTTGTTTTTCCCTCATCTCTGAGCCGCTGAGTGTGAGTGTGTGTGTGTGTGTGTGTGTGTGTGTGTGTGTGTGTGTGTGTGTCTCTCTCTTTTACACAAAAAACACATGTCAGTTGTTAAGGAAAATGTTATAAAACACTTCTTCAGTAAAGACTCAGAGAAGAGAAACACACAGAACTTCTTGCTAGCAAGGGCAGCCTCCACTCTAAGAGACTCCAGTGAGAGAACTGCCCCGGTCTTTATTTTATACTCCATTGAGCGTGTGTGTGTGTGTGTGTGTGTGTGTTGACAGAGAGAGAGAGAGAGAGACAGAGAGAGAGAGAGAGAGGGAGAGATACAAAGGAATGTAATTCAAATTTTGCACTTCAGACCTTACAGTGTGTGTGTGTGTGTGTGTGTGTGTGTGTGTGTGTGTGTGTGTTGACAGAGAGAGAGAGAGAGAGAGAGAGAGAGACAGAGAGAGAGAGAGAGAGAGAGAGAGAGGGAGAGATACAAAGGAATGTAATTCAAATTTTGCACTTCAGACCTTACAGTGTGTGTGTGTGTGTGTGTGTGTGTGTGTGTGTCTGTCTTTTACACAAAAAATGCACTTGCAACAACTTTAATATGGAATGTACTGGACTTCCCAGCTAGGCGCCCTCCTGTGGATGACAGGTGCAATTGATTGTCAAAAGCAGATATCTAACAGCTTCTGACACTTTGTACCGCATTGAGCCAGCAGAGGGAGCCCCCCTGGTTCAATCCCAGTTGCACAGCAGTTGTGACCAGCTTCTGTCTGTGTGCTTTGGTGTGTGTGAGTGTGTGTGTGTGTGTGTGTGTTGACAGAGAGAGAGAGAGAGAGACAGAGAGAGAGAGAGAGAGAGAGAGAGAGGGAGAGATACAAAGGAATGTAATTCAAATTTTGCACTTCAGACCTTACTGTGTGTGTGTGTGTGTGTGTGTGTGTGTGTGTGTGTGTGTGTGTCTGTCTTTTACACAAAAAATGCACTTGCAACAACTTTAATATGGAATGTACTGGACTTCCCAGCTAGGCGCCCTCCTGTGGACGACAGGTGCAATCCCAGTTGCACAGCACTTGACCAGCTTCTGTGTGTGTGTGTGTGTGTGTGTGTGACAGACAGACAGACAGACAGACAGAGAGGGAGATTCAAAGCATCAGGACCAGGAGATGACACAGTGCTCCAAAGGCCTGGTTCTGCTGCCTCCTCCTCCACCCACCTGCTGCAGACGCTTCTGTGAAGGGAAACTGCTACATGTTATGTCACCGATCCCTGCCATGCTGCGTGTCTAACGACCCGGCAGGGCCTGCTGAGTACAGTGGTGGTGGAATCGGCCCGATCGGACACTCCTATCTGCCACTTTGACCTTTTTATTCCGTCAAATTTGGACCCATTTACACCAAGTCCAGAACCGTTGGTGCTATCGACATGGGGTCTTCACCAGGGTGTCCGGAGCACCCCGAAACCCCCCCGTAGACACCACTTTCATCCCTCTACGACACTTACTTTCCCAGTTATTCCATTTTATTCCGTCAAGCTCTGGCTATTACCCCCTAACCTAACCTAACCAACCCTCATCATACCTGCATTTGTCCACTGGAGGGAGACAAAAACACCAAGCTCTGAGATTCAAATTTTGAACTGCAGACCTCACAGTGTCTGTGTGTGTGTGTGTGTGTGTGTGTGTGTGTGTGTGTGTGTGTGTGTGTGTGTGTGTGACAGAGAGAGAGAGAGAGTGACACTTGCTGTGTATTTAAGAAACAAACGCTCAAAGAAACCAAACAGAATGACACAGGCAGAAAGACACTGTTTTATTTTGGTAACCAATGATGCATTTCTTCTCCGCTTGTACAGTACACCCTGAAGCCGTGTGTGGACCAGGAGATCAGCAGAACAGGAACCACAGAGCGTCAGCGGCAGACATCCAAGCTGCACAGGGCACACGCAGCACCAGGCAGAATTAATGACGTCCCTGATCCACAGCTCAAGCCCAGCCACCCGCTGCCTCCTCGCCGCCTCCTCCCGGGACCTTCAAGGACCACCCACCAGCCACTGGTACACATTCCAATCTTACACAATGGCCCCAGCATCACAGGGCATCTCCTGACATTAAAATCTATCCTGATTTCTGTTGTTTTTCCCTCATCTCTGAGCCTGTGAGTGTGAGTGTGAGTGTGTGTGTGTGTGTGTGTGTGTGTGTGTGTGTGTGTGTGTGTGTGTGTCTCTCTCTCTTTTACACAAAAAACACATGTCAGTTGTTAAGGAAAATGTTATAAAACACTTCTTCAGTAAAGACTCAGAGAAGAGAAACACACAGAACTTCTTGCTAGCAAGGGCAGCCTCCACTCTAAGAGACTCCAGTGAGAGAACTGCCCCGGTCTTTATTTTATACTCCATTGAGTGTGTGTGTGTGTGTGTGTGTGTGTGTGTGTGTGTGTTGACAGAGAGAGAGAGAGAGAGAGAGAGACAGAGAGAGAGAGAGAGAGAGAGAGAGAGAGGGAGAGATACAAAGGAATGTAATTCAAATTTTGCACTTCAGACCTTACAGTGTGTGTGTGTGTGTGTGTGTGTGTGTGTGTGTGTGTGTGTGTGTGTGTGTGTGTGTCTGTCTTTTACACAAAAAATGCACTTGCAACAACTTTAATATGGAATGTACTGGACTTCCCAGCTAGGCGCCCTCCTGTGGATGACAGGTGCAATTGATTGTCAAAAGCAGATATCTAACAGCTTCTGACACTTTGTACCGCATTGAGCCAGCAGAGGGAGCCCCCCTGGTTCAATCCCAGTTGCACAGCAGTTGTGACCAGCTTCTGTCTGTGTGCTTTGGTGTGTGTGAGTGTGTGTGTGTGTGTGTGTGTGTTGACAGAGAGAGAGAGAGAGAGAGACAGAGAGAGAGAGAGAGAGAGAGAGGGAGAGATACAAAGGAATGTAATTCAAATTTTGCACTTCAGACCTTACTGTGTGTGTGTGTGTGTGTGTGTGTGTGTGTGTGTGTGTGTGTGTGTGTGTGTGTCTGTCTTTTACACAAAAAATGCACTTGCAACAACTTTAATATGGAATGTACTGGACTTCCCAGCTAGGCGCCCTCCTGTGGACGACAGGTGCAATCCCAGTTGCACAGCACTTGACCAGCTTCTGTGTGTGTGTGTGTGTGTGTGTGACAGACAGACAGACAGACAGACAGAGAGGGAGATTCAAAGCATCAGGACCAGGAGATGACACAGTGCTCCAAAGGCCTGGTTCTGCTGCCTCCTCCTCCACCCACCTGCTGCAGACGCTTCTGTGAAGGGAAACTGCTACATGTTATGTCACCGATCCCTGCCATGCTGCGTGTCGAACGACCCGGCAGGGCCTGCTGAGTACAGTGGTGGTGGAATCGGCCCGATCGGACACTCCTATCTGCCACTTTGACCTTTTTATTCCGTCAAATTTGGACCCATTTACACCAAGTCCAGAACCGTTGGTGCTATCGACATGGGGTCTTCACCAGGGTGTCCGGAGCACCCCGAAACCCCCCCGTAGACACCACTTTCATCCCTCTACGACACTTACTTTCCCAGTTATTCCATTTTATTCCGTCAAGCTCTGGCTATTACCCCCTAACCTAACCTAACCAACCCTCATCATACCTGCATTTGTCCACTGGAGGGAGACAAAAACACCAAGCTCTGAGATTCAAATTTTGAACTGCAGACCTCACAGTGTCTGTGTGTGTGTGTGTGTGTGTGTGTGCTTTGGTGTGTGTGTGTGTGTGTGTGTGTGTGACAGAGAGAGAGAGAGAGAGAGAGTGACACTTGCTGTGTATTTAAGAAACAAACGCTCAAAGAAACCAAACAGAATGACACAGGCAGAAAGACACTGTTTTATTTTGGTAACCAATGATGCATTTCTTCTTCCCTTGTACAGTGCACCCTGAAGCCGTGTGTGGACCAGGAGATCAGCAGAACAGGAACCACAGAGCGTCAGCGGCAGACATCCAAGCTGCACAGGGCACACGCAGCACCAGGCAGAATTAATGACGTCCCTGATCCACAGCTCAAGCCCAGCCACCCGCTGCCTCCTCGCCGCCTCCTCCTGGGACCTTCAAGGACCACCCACCAGCCACTGGTACACATTCCAATCTTACACAATGGCCCCAGCATCACAGGGCATCTCCTGACATTAAAATCTATCCTGATTTCTGTTGTTTTTCCCTCATCTCTGAGCCGCTGAGTGTGAGTGTGTGTGTGTGTGTGTGTGTGTGTGTGTGTGTGTGTGTGTGTGTGTGTGTCTCTCTCTTTTACACAAAAAACACATGTCAGTTGTTAAGGAAAATGTTATAAAACACTTCTTCAGTAAAGACTCAGAGAAGAGAAACACACAGAACTTCTTGCTAGCAAGGGCAGCCTCCACTCTAAGAGACTCCAGTGAGAGAACTGCCCCGGTCTTTATTTTATACTCCATTGAGCGTGTGTGTGTGTGTGTGTGTGTGTTGACAGAGAGAGAGAGAGAGAGACAGAGAGAGAGAGAGAGAGAGGGAGAGATACAAAGGAATGTAATTCAAATTTTGCACTTCAGACCTTACAGTGTGTGTGTGTGTGTGTGTGTGTGTGTGTGTTGACAGAGAGAGAGAGAGAGAGAGAGAGACAGAGAGAGAGAGAGAGAGAGAGAGAGAGGGAGAGAGGGAGAGATACAAAGGAATGTAATTCAAATTTTGCACTTCAGACCTTACAGTGTGTGTGTGTGTGTGTGTGTGTGTGTGTGTGTGTGTGTCTGTCTTTTACACAAAAAATGCACTTGCAACAACTTTAATATGGAATGTACTGGACTTCCCAGCTAGGCGCCCTCCTGTGGATGACAGGTGCAATTGATTGTCAAAAGCAGATATCTAACAGCTTCTGACACTTTGTACCGCATTGAGCCAGCAGAGGGAGCCCCCCTGGTTCAATCCCAGTTGCACAGCAGTTGTGACCAGCTTCTGTCTGTGTGCTTTGGTGTGTGTGAGTGTGTGTGTGTGTGTGTTGACAGAGAGAGAGAGAGACAGAGAGAGAGAGAGAGAGAGAGAGAGAGAGGGAGAGATACAAAGGAATGTAATTCAAATTTTGCACTTCAGACCTTACTGTGTGTGTGTGTGTGTGTGTGTGTGTGTGTGTGTGTGTGTGTGTGTGTGTGTGTGTGTGTGTCTGTCTTTTACACAAAAAATGCACTTGCAACAACTTTAATATGGAATGTACTGGACTTCCCAGCTAGGCGCCCTCCTGTGGACGACAGGTGCAATCCCAGTTGCACAGCACTTGACCAGCTTCTGTGTGTGTGTGTGTGTGTGTGTGTGACAGACAGACAGACAGACAGACAGAGAGGGAGATTCAAAGCATCAGGACCAGGAGATGACACAGTGCTCCAAAGGCCTGGTTCTGCTGCCTCCTCCTCCACCCACCTGCTGCAGACGCTTCTGTGAAGGGAAACTGCTACATGTTATGTCACCGATCCCTGCCATGCTGCGTGTCGAACGACCCGGCAGGGCCTGCTGAGTACAGTGGTGGTGGAATCGGCCCGATCGGACACTCCTATCTGCCACTTTGACCTTTTTATTCCGTCAAATTTGGACCCATTTACACCAAGTCCAGAACCGTTGGTGCTATCGACATGGGGTCTTCACCAGCGCGTGCGGAGCGGCAGAAACACCCCACGTAGACACCACTTTCATCCCTCTACGACACTTACTTTCCCAGTTATTCCATTTTATTCCGTCAAGCTCTGGCTAAATCCCCTTAACCTAACCTAACCAACCCTAATCATACCTGCATTTGTCCACTGGAGGGAGACAAAAACACCAAGCTCTGAGATTCAAATTTTGAACTGCAGACCTCACAGTGTGTGTGTGTGTGTGTGTGTGTGTGTGTGTGTGTGTGTGTGTGCTTTGGTGTGTGTGTGTGTGTGTGTGTGTGTGTGTGTGTGTGACAGAGAGAGAGAGAGAGAGAGAGAGAGAGAGGGAGAGATACAAAGGAATGTAATTCAAATTTTGCACTTCAGACCTTACAGTGTGTGTGTGTGTGTGTGTGTGTGTGTGTGTGTGTGTGTGTGTGTGTGTGTGTGTCTGTCTTTTACACAAAAAATGCACTTGCAACAACTTTAATATGGAATGTACTGGACTTCCCAGCTAGGCGCCCTCCTGTGGATGACAGGTGCAATTGATTGTCAAAAGCAGATATCTAACAGCTTCTGACACTTTGTACCGCATTGAGCCAGCAGAGGGAGCCCCCCTGGTTCAATCCCAGTTGCACAGCAGTTGTGACCAGCTTCTGTCTGTGTGCTTTGGTGTGTGTGAGTGTGTGTGTGTGTGTGTGTGTTGACAGAGAGAGAGAGAGAGAGAGACAGAGAGAGAGAGAGAGAGAGAGAGAGAGGGAGAGATACAAAGGAATGTAATTCAAATTTTGCACTTCAGACCTTACTGTGTGTGTGTGTGTGTGTGTGTGTGTGTGTGTGTGTGTGTGTGTGTGTGTCTGTCTTTTACACAAAAAATGCACTTGCAACAACTTTAATATGGAATGTACTGGACTTCCCAGCTAGGCGCCCTCCTGTGGACGACAGGTGCAATCCCAGTTGCACAGCACTTGACCAGCTTCTGTGTGTGTGTGTGTGTGTGTGTGACAGACAGACAGACAGACAGACAGAGAGGGAGATTCAAAGCATCAGGACCAGGAGATGACACAGTGCTCCAAAGGCCTGGTTCTGCTGCCTCCTCCTCCACCCACCTGCTGCAGACGCTTCTGTGAAGGGAAACTGCTACATGTTATGTCACCGATCCCTGCCATGCTGCGTGTCTAACGACCCGGCAGGGCCTGCTGAGTACAGTGGTGGTGGAATCGGCCCGATCGGACACTCCTATCTGCCACTTTGACCTTTTTATTCCGTCAAATTTGGACCCATTTACACCAAGTCCAGAACCGTTGGTGCTATCGACATGGGGTCTTCACCAGGGTGTCCGGAGCACCCCGAAACCCCCCCGTAGACACCACTTTCATCCCTCTACGACACTTACTTTCCCAGTTATTCCATTTTATTCCGTCAAGCTCTGGCTATTACCCCCTAACCTAACCTAACCAACCCTCATCATACCTGCATTTGTCCACTGGAGGGAGACAAAAACACCAAGCTCTGAGATTCAAATTTTGAACTGCAGACCTCACAGTGTCTGTGTGTGTGTGTGTGTGTGTGTGTGCTTTGGTGTGTGTGTGTGTGTGTGTGTGTGTGACAGAGAGAGAGAGAGAGAGAGAGTGACACTTGCTGTGTATTTAAGAAACAAACGCTCAAAGAAACCAAACAGAATGACACAGGCAGAAAGACACTGTTTTATTTTGGTAACCAATGATGCATTTCTTCTTCCCTTGTACAGTGCACCCTGAAGCCGTGTGTGGACCAGGAGATCAGCAGAACAGGAACCACAGAGCGTCAGCGGCAGACATCCAAGCTGCACAGGGCACACGCAGCACCAGGCAGAATTAATGACGTCCCTGATCCACAGCTCAAGCCCAGCCACCCGCTGCCTCCTCGCCGCCTCCTCCCGGGACCTTCAAGGACCACCCACCAGCCACTGGTACACATTCCAATCTTACACAATGGCCCCAGCATCACAGGGCATCTCCTGACATTAAAATCTATCCTGATTTCTGTTGTTTTTCCCTCATCTCTGAGCCGCTGAGTGTGAGTGTGTGTGTGTGTGTGTGTGTGTGTGTGTGTGTGTGTGTGTCTCTCTCTTTTACACAAAAAACACATGTCAGTTGTTAAGGAAAATGTTATAAAACACTTCTTCAGTAAAGACTCAGAGAAGAGAAACACACAGAACTTCTTGCTAGCAAGGGCAGCCTCCACTCTAAGAGACTCCAGTGAGAGAACTGCCCCGGTCTTTATTTTATACTCCATTGAGCGTGTGTGTGTGTGTGTGTGCGTGTGTGTGTTGACAGAGAGAGAGAGAGAGAGACAGAGAGAGAGAGAGAGAGGGAGAGATACAAAGGAATGTAATTCAAATTTTGCACTTCAGACCTTACAGTGTGTGTGTGTGTGTGTGTGTGTGTGTGTGTTGACAGAGAGAGAGAGAGAGAGACAGAGAGAGAGAGAGAGAGAGAGAGAGAGGGAGAGATACAAAGGAATGTAATTCAAATTTTGCACTTCAGACCTTACAGTGTGTGTGTGTGTGTGTGTGTGTGTGTGTGTGTGTCTGTCTTTTACACAAAAAATGCACTTGCAACAACTTTAATATGGAATGTACTGGACTTCCCAGCTAGGCGCCCTCCTGTGGATGACAGGTGCAATTGATTGTCAAAAGCAGATATCTAACAGCTTCTGACACTTTGTACCGCATTGAGCCAGCAGAGGGAGCCCCCCTGGTTCAATCCCAGTTGCACAGCAGTTGTGACCAGCTTCTGTCTGTGTGCTTTGGTGTGTGTGAGTGTGTGTGTGTGTGTGTGTGTTGACAGAGAGAGAGAGAGAGAGACAGAGAGAGAGAGAGAGAGAGAGAGGGAGAGATACAAAGGAATGTAATTCAAATTTTGCACTTCAGACCTTACTGTGTGTGTGTGTGTGTGTGTGTGTGTGTGTGTGTGTGTGTCTGTCTTTTACACAAAAAATGCACTTGCAACAACTTTAATATGGAATGTACTGGACTTCCCAGCTAGGCGCCCTCCTGTGGACGACAGGTGCAATCCCAGTTGCACAGCACTTGACCAGCTTCTGTGTGTGTGTGTGTGTGTGACAGACAGACAGACAGACAGACAGAGAGGGAGATTCAAAGCATCAGGACCAGGAGATGACACAGTGCTCCAAAGGCCTGGTTCTGCTGCCTCCTCCTCCACCCACCTGCTGCAGACGCTTCTGTGAAGGGAAACTGCTACATGTTATGTCACCGATCCCTGCCATGCTGCGTGTCTAACGACCCGGCAGGGCCTGCTGAGTACAGTGGTGGTGGAATCGGCCCGATCGGACACTCCTATCTGCCACTTTGACCTTTTTATTCCGTCAAATTTGGACCCATTTACACCAAGTCCAGAACCGTTGGTGCTATCGACATGGGGTCTTCACCAGGGTGTCCGGAGCACCCCGAAACCCCCCCGTAGACACCACTTTCATCCCTCTACGACACTTACTTTCCCAGTTATTCCATTTTATTCCGTCAAGCTCTGGCTATTACCCCCTAACCTAACCAACCCTCATCATACCTGCATTTGTCCACTGGAGGGAGACAAAAACACCAAGCTGTGAGATTCAAATTTTGAACTGCAGACCTCACAGTGTCTGTGTGTGTGTGTGTGTGTGTGTGTGTGTGTGTGTGTGTGTGTGTGTGTGTGTGTGTGTGACAGAGAGAGAGAGAGAGTGACACTTGCTGTGTATTTAAGAAACAAACGCTCAAAGAAACCAAACAGAATGACACAGGCAGAAAGACACTGTTTTATTTTGGTAACCAATGATGCATTTCTTCTCCCCTTGTACAGTACACCCTGAAGCCGTGTGTGGACCAGGAGATCAGCAGAACAGGAACCACAGAGCGTCAGCGGCAGACATCCAAGCTGCACAGGGCACACGCAGCACCAGGCAGAATTAATGACGTCCCTGATCCACAGCTCAAGCCCAGCCACCCGCTGCCTCCTCGCCGCCTCCTCCCGGGACCTTCAAGGACCACCCACCAGCCACTGGTACACATTCCAATCTTACACAATGGCCCCAGCATCACAGGGCATCTCCTGACATTAAAATCTATCCTGATTTCTGTTGTTTTTCCCTCATCTCTGAGCCGCTGAGTGTGAGTGTGTGTGTGTGTGTGTGTGTGTGTGTGTGTGTGTGTGTGTGTGTCTCTCTCTTTTACACAAAAAACACATGTCAGTTGTTAAGGAAAATGTTATAAAACACTTCTTCAGTAAAGACTCAGAGAAGAGAAACACACAGAACTTCTTGCTAGCAAGGGCAGCCTCCACTCTAAGAGACTCCAGTGAGAGAACTGCCCCGGTCTTTATTTTATACTCCATTGAGCGTGTGTGTGTGTGTGTGTGTGTGTGTTGACAGAGAGAGAGAGAGAGAGACAGAGAGAGAGAGAGAGAGGGAGAGATACAAAGGAATGTAATTCAAATTTTGCACTTCAGACCTTACAGTGTGTGTGTGTGTGTGTGTGTGTGTGTGTGTGTGTGTGTGTGTTGACAGAGAGAGAGAGAGAGAGAGAGAGAGAGACAGAGAGAGAGAGAGAGAGAGAGAGAGAGGGAGAGATACAAAGGAATGTAATTCAAATTTTGCACTTCAGACCTTACAGTGTGTGTGTGTGTGTGTGTGTGTGTGTGTGTGTGTCTGTCTTTTACACAAAAAATGCACTTGCAACAACTTTAATATGGAATGTACTGGACTTCCCAGCTAGGCGCCCTCCTGTGGATGACAGGTGCAATTGATTGTCAAAAGCAGATATCTAACAGCTTCTGACACTTTGTACCGCATTGAGCCAGCAGAGGGAGCCCCCCTGGTTCAATCCCAGTTGCACAGCAGTTGTGACCAGCTTCTGTCTGTGTGCTTTGGTGTGTGTGAGTGTGTGTGTGTGTGTGTGTGTTGACAGAGAGAGAGAGAGAGAGACAGAGAGAGAGAGAGAGAGAGAGAGAGAGGGAGAGATACAAAGGAATGTAATTCAAATTTTGCACTTCAGACCTTACTGTGTGTGTGTGTGTGTGTGTGTGTGTGTGTCTGTCTTTTACACAAAAAATGCACTTGCAACAACTTTAATATGGAATGTACTGGACTTCCCAGCTAGGCGCCCTCCTGTGGACGACAGGTGCAATCCCAGTTGCACAGCACTTGACCAGCTTCTGTGTGTGTGTGTGTGTGTGTGTGTGACAGACAGACAGACAGACAGACAGAGAGGGAGATTCAAAGCATCAGGACCAGGAGATGACACAGTGCTCCAAAGGCCTGGTTCTGCTGCCTCCTCCTCCACCCACCTGCTGCAGACGCTTCTGTGAAGGGAAACTGCTACATGTTATGTCACCGATCCCTGCCATGCTGCGTGTCTAACGACCCGGCAGGGCCTGCTGAGTACAGTGGTGGTGGAATCGGCCCGATCGGACACTCCTATCTGCCACTTTGACCTTTTTATTCCGTCAAATTTGGACCCATTTACACCAAGTCCAGAACCGTTGGTGCTATCGACATGGGGTCTTCACCAGGGTGTCCGGAGCACCCCGAAACCCCCCCGTAGACACCACTTTCATCCCTCTACGACACTTACTTTCCCAGTTATTCCATTTTATTCCGTCAAGCTCTGGCTATTACCCCCTAACCTAACCTAACCAACCCTCATCATACCTGCATTTGTCCACTGGAGGGAGACAAAAACACCAAGCTCTGAGATTCAAATTTTGAACTGCAGACCTCACAGTGTCTGTGTGTGTGTGTGTGTGTGTGTGTGTGTGTGTGTGTGTGTGTGTGTGTGTGTGTGTGACAGAGAGAGAGAGAGAGTGACACTTGCTGTGTATTTAAGAAACAAACGCTCAAAGAAACCAAACAGAATGACACAGGCAGAAAGACACTGTTTTATTTTGGTAACCAATGATGCATTTCTTCTCCGCTTGTACAGTACACCCTGAAGCCGTGTGTGGACCAGGAGATCAGCAGAACAGGAACCACAGAGCGTCAGCGGCAGACATCCAAGCTGCACAGGGCACACGCAGCACCAGGCAGAATTAATGACGTCCCTGATCCACAGCTCAAGCCCAGCCACCCGCTGCCTCCTCGCCGCCTCCTCCCGGGACCTTCAAGGACCACCCACCAGCCACTGGTACACATTCCAATCTTACACAATGGCCCCAGCATCACAGGGCATCTCCTGACATTAAAATCTATCCTGATTTCTGTTGTTTTTCCCTCATCTCTGAGCCTGTGAGTGTGAGTGTGAGTGTGTGTGTGTGTGTGTGTGTGTGTGTGTGTGTGTGTGTGTGTGTGTGTCTCTCTCTCTTTTACACAAAAAACACATGTCAGTTGTTAAGGAAAATGTTATAAAACACTTCTTCAGTAAAGACTCAGAGAAGAGAAACACACAGAACTTCTTGCTAGCAAGGGCAGCCTCCACTCTAAGAGACTCCAGTGAGAGAACTGCCCCGGTCTTTATTTTATACTCCATTGAGTGTGTGTGTGTGTGTGTGTGTGTGTGTGTGTGTGTGTGTTGACAGAGAGAGAGAGAGAGAGAGAGAGACAGAGAGAGAGAGAGAGAGAGAGAGAGAGAGGGAGAGATACAAAGGAATGTAATTCAAATTTTGCACTTCAGACCTTACAGTGTGTGTGTGTGTGTGTGTGTGTGTGTGTGTGTGTGTGTGTGTGTGTGTGTGTGTGTGTCTGTCTTTTACACAAAAAATGCACTTGCAACAACTTTAATATGGAATGTACTGGACTTCCCAGCTAGGCGCCCTCCTGTGGATGACAGGTGCAATTGATTGTCAAAAGCAGATATCTAACAGCTTCTGACACTTTGTACCGCATTGAGCCAGCAGAGGGAGCCCCCCTGGTTCAATCCCAGTTGCACAGCAGTTGTGACCAGCTTCTGTCTGTGTGCTTTGGTGTGTGTGAGTGTGTGTGTGTGTGTGTGTGTGTTGACAGAGAGAGAGAGAGAGAGAGACAGAGAGAGAGAGAGAGAGAGAGAGGGAGAGATACAAAGGAATGTAATTCAAATTTTGCACTTCAGACCTTACTGTGTGTGTGTGTGTGTGTGTGTGTGTGTGTGTGTGTGTGTGTGTGTGTGTGTGTCTGTCTTTTACACAAAAAATGCACTTGCAACAACTTTAATATGGAATGTACTGGACTTCCCAGCTAGGCGCCCTCCTGTGGACGACAGGTGCAATCCCAGTTGCACAGCACTTGACCAGCTTCTGTGTGTGTGTGTGTGTGTGTGTGTGACAGACAGACAGACAGACAGACAGAGAGGGAGATTCAAAGCATCAGGACCAGGAGATGACACAGTGCTCCAAAGGCCTGGTTCTGCTGCCTCCTCCTCCACCCACCTGCTGCAGACGCTTCTGTGAAGGGAAACTGCTACATGTTATGTCACCGATCCCTGCCATGCTGCGTGTCGAACGACCCGGCAGGGCCTGCTGAGTACAGTGGTGGTGGAATCGGCCCGATCGGACACTCCTATCTGCCACTTTGACCTTTTTATTCCGTCAAATTTGGACCCATTTACACCAAGTCCAGAACCGTTGGTGCTATCGACATGGGGTCTTCACCAGCGCGTGCGGAGCGGCAGAAACACCCCACGTAGACACCACTTTCATCCCTCTACGACACTTACTTTCCCAGTTATTCCATTTTATTCCGTCAAGCTCTGGCTAAATCCCCTTAACCTAACCTAACCAACCCTAATCATACCTGCATTTGTCCACTGGAGGGAGACAAAAACACCAAGCTCTGAGATTCAAATTTTGAACTGCAGACCTCACAGTGTGTGTGTGTGTGTGTGTGTGTGCTTTGGTGTGTGTGTGTGTGTGTGTGACAGAGAGAGAGAGAGAGAGAGAGTGACACTTGCTGTGTATTTAAGAAACAAACGCTCAAAGAAACCAAACAGAATGACACAGGCAGAAAGACACTGTTTTATTTTGGTAACCAATGATGCATTTCTTCTTCCCTTGTACAGTGCACCCTGAAGCCGTGTGTGGACCAGGAGATCAGCAGAACAGGAACCACAGAGCGTCAGCGGCAGACATCCAAGCTGCACAGGGCACACGCAGCAACAGGCAG
>NW_028234354.1:161127-184078 GCF_057382095.1 Aulonocara sp. 'chitande type north' Nkhata Bay | reverse complement strand
AAGACCCCATGTCGATAGCACCAACGGTTCTGGACTTGGTGTAAATGGGTCCAAATTTGACGGAATAAAAAGGTCAAAGTGGCAGATAGGAGTGTCCGATCGGGCCGATTCCACCACCACTGTACTCAGCAGGCCCTGCCGGGTCGTTAGACACGCAGCATGGCAGGGATCGGTGACATAACATGTAGCAGTTTCCCTTCACAGAAGCGTCTGCAGCAGGTGGGTGGAGGAGGAGGCAGCAGAACCAGGCCTTTGGAGCACTGTGTCATCTCCTGGTCCTGATGCTTTGAATCTCCCTCTCTGTCTGTCTGTCTGTCTGTCTGTCACACACACACACACACACACACACAGAAGCTGGTCAAGTGCTGTGCAACTGGGATTGCACCTGTCGTCCACAGGAGGGCGCCTAGCTGGGAAGTCCAGTACATTCCATATTAAAGTTGTTGCAAGTGCATTTTTTGTGTAAAAGACAGACACACACACACACACACACACACACACACACACACACACACACAGTAAGGTCTGAAGTGCAAAATTTGAATTACATTCCTTTGTATCTCTCCCTCTCTCTCTCTCTCTCTCTCTCTCTCTGTCTCTCTCTCTCTCTCTCTGTCAACACACACACACACACACACACTCACACACACCAAAGCACACAGACAGAAGCTGGTCACAACTGCTGTGCAACTGGGATTGAACCAGGGGGGCTCCCTCTGCTGGCTCAATGCGGTACAAAGTGTCAGAAGCTGTTAGATATCTGCTTTTGACAATCAATTGCACCTGTCATCCACAGGAGGGCGCCTAGCTGGGAAGTCCAGTACATTCCATATTAAAGTTGTTGCAAGTGCATTTTTTGTGTAAAAGACAGACACACACACACACACACACACACACACACACACTGTAAGGTCTGAAGTGCAAAATTTGAATTACATTCCTTTGTATCTCTCCCTCTCTCTCTCTCTCTCTCTCTCTCTCTGTCTCTCTCTCTCTCTCTCTCTCTCTCTCTGTCAACACACACACACACACACACACACACACACACACACACACACACTGTAAGGTCTGAAGTGCAAAATTTGAATTACATTCCTTTGTATCTCTCCCTCTCTCTCTCTCTCTCTGTCTCTCTCTCTCTCTCTCTGTCAACACACACACACACACACACACACACGCTCAATGGAGTATAAAATAAAGACCGGGGCAGTTCTCTCACTGGAGTCTCTTAGAGTGGAGGCTGCCCTTGCTAGCAAGAAGTTCTGTGTGTTTCTCTTCTCTGAGTCTTTACTGAAGAAGTGTTTTATAACATTTTCCTTAACAACTGACATGTGTTTTTTGTGTAAAAGAGAGAGACACACACACACACACACACACACACACACACACACACACACACACTCACACTCAGCGGCTCAGAGATGAGGGAAAAACAACAGAAATCAGGATAGATTTTAATGTCAGGAGATGCCCTGTGATGCTGGGGCCATTGTGTAAGATTGGAATGTGTACCAGTGGCTGGTGGGTGGTCCTTGAAGGTCCCGGGAGGAGGCGGCGAGGAGGCAGCGGGTGGCTGGGCTTGAGCTGTGGATCAGGGACGTCATTAATTCTGCCTGGTGCTGCGTGTGCCCTGTGCAGCTTGGATGTCTGCCGCTGACGCTCTGTGGTTCCTGTTCTGCTGATCTCCTGGTCCACACACGGCTTCAGGGTGTACTGTACAAGGGGAGAAGAAATGCATCATTGGTTACCAAAATAAAACAGTGTCTTTCTGCCTGTGTCATTCTGTTTGGTTTCTTTGAGCGTTTGTTTCTTAAATACACAGCAAGTGTCACTCTCTCTCTCTCTCTGTCACACACACACACACACACACACACACACACACACACACACACACACACACACACACACAGACACTGTGAGGTCTGCAGTTCAAAATTTGAATCTCACAGCTTGGTGTTTTTGTCTCCCTCCAGTGGACAAATGCAGGTATGATGAGGGTTGGTTAGGTTAGGGGGTAATAGCCAGAGCTTGACGGAATAAAATGGAATAACTGGGAAAGTAAGTGTCGTAGAGGGATGAAAGTGGTGTCTACGGGGGGGTTTCGGGGTGCTCCGGACACCCTGGTGAAGACCCCATGTCGATAGCACCAACGGTTCTGGACTTGGTGTAAATGGGTCCAAATTTGACGGAATAAAAAGGTCAAAGTGGCAGATAGGAGTGTCCGATCGGGCCGATTCCACCACCACTGTACTCAGCAGGCCCTGCCGGGTCGTTAGACACGCAGCATGGCAGGGATCGGTGACATAACATGTAGCAGTTTCCCTTCACAGAAGCGTCTGCAGCAGGTGGGTGGAGGAGGAGGCAGCAGAACCAGGCCTTTGGAGCACTGTGTCATCTCCTGGTCCTGATGCTTTGAATCTCCCTCTCTGTCTGTCTGTCTGTCTGTCTGTCACACACACACACACACACAGAAGCTGGTCAAGTGCTGTGCAACTGGGATTGCACCTGTCGTCCACAGGAGGGCGCCTAGCTGGGAAGTCCAGTACATTCCATATTAAAGTTGTTGCAAGTGCATTTTTTGTGTAAAAGACAGACACACACACACACACACACACACACACACACACACACACAGTAAGGTCTGAAGTGCAAAATTTGAATTACATTCCTTTGTATCTCTCCCTCTCTCTCTCTCTCTCTCTCTCTGTCTCTCTCTCTCTCTCTCTGTCAACACACACACACACACACACACTCACACACACCAAAGCACACAGACAGAAGCTGGTCACAACTGCTGTGCAACTGGGATTGAACCAGGGGGGCTCCCTCTGCTGGCTCAATGCGGTACAAAGTGTCAGAAGCTGTTAGATATCTGCTTTTGACAATCAATTGCACCTGTCATCCACAGGAGGGCGCCTAGCTGGGAAGTCCAGTACATTCCATATTAAAGTTGTTGCAAGTGCATTTTTTGTGTAAAAGACAGACACACACACACACACACACACACACACACACACACTGTAAGGTCTGAAGTGCAAAATTTGAATTACATTCCTTTGTATCTCTCCCTCTCTCTCTCTCTCTCTCTCTCTCTCTGTCTCTCTCTCTCTCTCTCTGTCAACACACACACACACACACACACACACACACACTGTAAGGTCTGAAGTGCAAAATTTGAATTACATTCCTTTGTATCTCTCCCTCTCTCTCTCTCTCTCTGTCTCTCTCTCTCTCTCTCTGTCAACACACACACGCACACACACACACACACACGCTCAATGGAGTATAAAATAAAGACCGGGGCAGTTCTCTCACTGGAGTCTCTTAGAGTGGAGGCTGCCCTTGCTAGCAAGAAGTTCTGTGTGTTTCTCTTCTCTGAGTCTTTACTGAAGAAGTGTTTTATAACATTTTCCTTAACAACTGACATGTGTTTTTTGTGTAAAAGAGAGAGACACACACACACACACACACACACACACACACACACACACACTCACACTCAGCGGCTCAGAGATGAGGGAAAAACAACAGAAATCAGGATAGATTTTAATGTCAGGAGATGCCCTGTGATGCTGGGGCCATTGTGTAAGATTGGAATGTGTACCAGTGGCTGGTGGGTGGTCCTTGAAGGTCCCGGGAGGAGGCGGCGAGGAGGCAGCGGGTGGCTGGGCTTGAGCTGTGGATCAGGGACGTCATTAATTCTGCCTGGTGCTGCGTGTGCCCTGTGCAGCTTGGATGTCTGCCGCTGACGCTCTGTGGTTCCTGTTCTGCTGATCTCCTGGTCCACACACGGCTTCAGGGTGCACTGTACAAGGGAAGAAGAAATGCATCATTGGTTACCAAAATAAAACAGTGTCTTTCTGCCTGTGTCATTCTGTTTGGTTTCTTTGAGCGTTTGTTTCTTAAATACACAGCAAGTGTCACTCTCTCTCTCTCTCTCTCTCTGTCACACACACACACACACACACACACACCAAAGCACACACACACACACACACACACACAGACACTGTGAGGTCTGCAGTTCAAAATTTGAATCTCAGAGCTTGGTGTTTTTGTCTCCCTCCAGTGGACAAATGCAGGTATGATGAGGGTTGGTTAGGTTAGGTTAGGGGGTAATAGCCAGAGCTTGACGGAATAAAATGGAATAACTGGGAAAGTAAGTGTCGTAGAGGGATGAAAGTGGTGTCTACGGGGGGGTTTCGGGGTGCTCCGGACACCCTGGTGAAGACCCCATGTCGATAGCACCAACGGTTCTGGACTTGGTGTAAATGGGTCCAAATTTGACGGAATAAAAAGGTCAAAGTGGCAGATAGGAGTGTCCGATCGGGCCGATTCCACCACCACTGTACTCAGCAGGCCCTGCCGGGTCGTTAGACACGCAGCATGGCAGGGATCGGTGACATAACATGTAGCAGTTTCCCTTCACAGAAGCGTCTGCAGCAGGTGGGTGGAGGAGGAGGCAGCAGAACCAGGCCTTTGGAGCACTGTGTCATCTCCTGGTCCTGATGCTTTGAATCTCCCTCTCTGTCTGTCTGTCTGTCTGTCTGTCACACACACACACACACACACACAGAAGCTGGTCAAGTGCTGTGCAACTGGGATTGCACCTGTCGTCCACAGGAGGGCGCCTAGCTGGGAAGTCCAGTACATTCCATATTAAAGTTGTTGCAAGTGCATTTTTTGTGTAAAAGACAGACACACACACACACACACACACACACACACACACACACACACACACACACAGTAAGGTCTGAAGTGCAAAATTTGAATTACATTCCTTTGTATCTCTCCCTCTCTCTCTCTCTCTCTCTCTCTCTCTGTCTCTCTCTCTCTCTCTCTCTGTCAACACACACACACACACACACACACTCACACACACCAAAGCACACAGACAGAAGCTGGTCACAACTGCTGTGCAACTGGGATTGAACCAGGGGGGCTCCCTCTGCTGGCTCAATGCGGTACAAAGTGTCAGAAGCTGTTAGATATCTGCTTTTGACAATCAATTGCACCTGTCATCCACAGGAGGGCGCCTAGCTGGGAAGTCCAGTACATTCCATATTAAAGTTGTTGCAAGTGCATTTTTTGTGTAAAAGACAGACACACACACACACACACACACACACACACACACACACACACACACACACACACACACTGTAAGGTCTGAAGTGCAAAATTTGAATTACATTCCTTTGTATCTCTCCCTCTCTCTCTCTCTCTCTCTCTCTCTCTCTGTCACACACACACACACACACACACACACACACACACCAAAGCACACACACACACACACACACACACACACACACACACACACACACTGTGAGGTCTGCAGTTCAAAATTTGAATCTCAGAGCTTGGTGTTTTTGTCTCCCTCCAGTGGACAAATGCAGGTATGATTAGGGTTGGTTAGGTTAGGTTAAGGGGATTTAGCCAGAGCTTGACGGAATAAAATGGAATAACTGGGAAAGTAAGTGTCGTAGAGGGATGAAAGTGGTGTCTACGTGGGGTGTTTCTGCCGCTCCGCACGCGCTGGTGAAGACCCCATGTCGATAGCACCAACGGTTCTGGACTTGGTGTAAATGGGTCCAAATTTGACGGAATAAAAAGGTCAAAGTGGCAGATAGGAGTGTCCGATCGGGCCGATTCCACCACCACTGTACTCAGCAGGCCCTGCCGGGTCGTTCGACACGCAGCATGGCAGGGATCGGTGACATAACATGTAGCAGTTTCCCTTCACAGAAGCGTCTGCAGCAGGTGGGTGGAGGAGGAGGCAGCAGAACCAGGCCTTTGGAGCACTGTGTCATCTCCTGGTCCTGATGCTTTGAATCTCCCTCTCTGTCTGTCTGTCTGTCTGTCTGTCACACACACACACACACACACACACAGAAGCTGGTCAAGTGCTGTGCAACTGGGATTGCACCTGTCGTCCACAGGAGGGCGCCTAGCTGGGAAGTCCAGTACATTCCATATTAAAGTTGTTGCAAGTGCATTTTTTGTGTAAAAGACAGACACACACACACACACACACACACACACACACACACACACACACACACACACACACACACACAGTAAGGTCTGAAGTGCAAAATTTGAATTACATTCCTTTGTATCTCTCCCTCTCTCTCTCTCTCTCTCTCTCTCTCTCTGTCTCTCTCTCTCTCTGTCAACACACACACACACACACTCACACACACCAAAGCACACAGACAGAAGCTGGTCACAACTGCTGTGCAACTGGGATTGAACCAGGGGGGCTCCCTCTGCTGGCTCAATGCGGTACAAAGTGTCAGAAGCTGTTAGATATCTGCTTTTGACAATCAATTGCACCTGTCATCCACAGGAGGGCGCCTAGCTGGGAAGTCCAGTACATTCCATATTAAAGTTGTTGCAAGTGCATTTTTTGTGTAAAAGACAGACACACACACACACACACACACACACACACACACACACACTGTAAGGTCTGAAGTGCAAAATTTGAATTACATTCCTTTGTATCTCTCCCTCTCTCCCTCTCTCTCTCTCTCTCTCTCTCTCTCTGTCTCTCTCTCTCTCTCTCTCTCTCTGTCAACACACACACACACACACACACACACACACACTGTAAGGTCTGAAGTGCAAAATTTGAATTACATTCCTTTGTATCTCTCCCTCTCTCTCTCTCTCTCTGTCTCTCTCTCTCTCTCTCTGTCAACACACACACACACACACACACACGCTCAATGGAGTATAAAATAAAGACCGGGGCAGTTCTCTCACTGGAGTCTCTTAGAGTGGAGGCTGCCCTTGCTAGCAAGAAGTTCTGTGTGTTTCTCTTCTCTGAGTCTTTACTGAAGAAGTGTTTTATAACATTTTCCTTAACAACTGACATGTGTTTTTTGTGTAAAAGAGAGAGACACACACACACACACACACACACACACACACACACACACACACACACACACTCACACTCAGCGGCTCAGAGATGAGGGAAAAACAACAGAAATCAGGATAGATTTTAATGTCAGGAGATGCCCTGTGATGCTGGGGCCATTGTGTAAGATTGGAATGTGTACCAGTGGCTGGTGGGTGGTCCTTGAAGGTCCCAGGAGGAGGCGGCGAGGAGGCAGCGGGTGGCTGGGCTTGAGCTGTGGATCAGGGACGTCATTAATTCTGCCTGGTGCTGCGTGTGCCCTGTGCAGCTTGGATGTCTGCCGCTGACGCTCTGTGGTTCCTGTTCTGCTGATCTCCTGGTCCACACACGGCTTCAGGGTGCACTGTACAAGGGAAGAAGAAATGCATCATTGGTTACCAAAATAAAACAGTGTCTTTCTGCCTGTGTCATTCTGTTTGGTTTCTTTGAGCGTTTGTTTCTTAAATACACAGCAAGTGTCACTCTCTCTCTCTCTCTCTCTCTGTCACACACACACACACACACACACACACCAAAGCACACACACACACACACACACACACAGACACTGTGAGGTCTGCAGTTCAAAATTTGAATCTCAGAGCTTGGTGTTTTTGTCTCCCTCCAGTGGACAAATGCAGGTATGATGAGGGTTGGTTAGGTTAGGTTAGGGGGTAATAGCCAGAGCTTGACGGAATAAAATGGAATAACTGGGAAAGTAAGTGTCGTAGAGGGATGAAAGTGGTGTCTACGGGGGGGTTTCGGGGTGCTCCGGACACCCTGGTGAAGACCCCATGTCGATAGCACCAACGGTTCTGGACTTGGTGTAAATGGGTCCAAATTTGACGGAATAAAAAGGTCAAAGTGGCAGATAGGAGTGTCCGATCGGGCCGATTCCACCACCACTGTACTCAGCAGGCCCTGCCGGGTCGTTAGACACGCAGCATGGCAGGGATCGGTGACATAACATGTAGCAGTTTCCCTTCACAGAAGCGTCTGCAGCAGGTGGGTGGAGGAGGAGGCAGCAGAACCAGGCCTTTGGAGCACTGTGTCATCTCCTGGTCCTGATGCTTTGAATCTCCCTCTCTGTCTGTCTGTCTGTCTGTCTGTCACACACACACACACACACACACAGAAGCTGGTCAAGTGCTGTGCAACTGGGATTGCACCTGTCGTCCACAGGAGGGCGCCTAGCTGGGAAGTCCAGTACATTCCATATTAAAGTTGTTGCAAGTGCATTTTTTGTGTAAAAGACAGACACACACACACACACACACACACACACACACACACACACACACACAGTAAGGTCTGAAGTGCAAAATTTGAATTACATTCCTTTGTATCTCTCCCTCTCTCTCTCTCTCTCTCTCTCTCTCTGTCTCTCTCTCTCTCTCTCTGTCAACACACACACACACACACACACTCACACACACCAAAGCACACAGACAGAAGCTGGTCACAACTGCTGTGCAACTGGGATTGAACCAGGGGGGCTCCCTCTGCTGGCTCAATGCGGTACAAAGTGTCAGAAGCTGTTAGATATCTGCTTTTGACAATCAATTGCACCTGTCATCCACAGGAGGGCGCCTAGCTGGGAAGTCCAGTACATTCCATATTAAAGTTGTTGCAAGTGCATTTTTTGTGTAAAAGACAGACACACACACACACACACACACACACACACACACACACACACACACACACACACTGTAAGGTCTGAAGTGCAAAATTTGAATTACATTCCTTTGTATCTCTCCCTCTCTCTCTCTCTCTCTCTCTCTCTCTCTGTCACACACACACACACACACACACACACACACACACCAAAGCACACACACACACACACACACACACACACACACACACACACTGTGAGGTCTGCAGTTCAAAATTTGAATCTCAGAGCTTGGTGTTTTTGTCTCCCTCCAGTGGACAAATGCAGGTATGATTAGGGTTGGTTAGGTTAGGTTAAGGGGATTTAGCCAGAGCTTGACGGAATAAAATGGAATAACTGGGAAAGTAAGTGTCGTAGAGGGATGAAAGTGGTGTCTACGTGGGGTGTTTCTGCCGCTCCGCACGCGCTGGTGAAGACCCCATGTCGATAGCACCAACGGTTCTGGACTTGGTGTAAATGGGTCCAAATTTGACGGAATAAAAAGGTCAAAGTGGCAGATAGGAGTGTCCGATCGGGCCGATTCCACCACCACTGTACTCAGCAGGCCCTGCCGGGTCGTTCGACACGCAGCATGGCAGGGATCGGTGACATAACATGTAGCAGTTTCCCTTCACAGAAGCGTCTGCAGCAGGTGGGTGGAGGAGGAGGCAGCAGAACCAGGCCTTTGGAGCACTGTGTCATCTCCTGGTCCTGATGCTTTGAATCTCCCTCTCTGTCTGTCTGTCTGTCTGTCACACACACACACACACACACAGGAGCCGGTCAAGTGCTGTGCAACTGGGATTGCACCTGTCGTCCACAGGAGGGCGCCTAGCTGGGAAGTCCAGTACATTCCATATTAAAGTTGTTGCAAGTGCATTTTTTGTGTAAAAGACAGACACACACACACACACACACACACACACACACACACACACACACACACACACACACAGTAAGGTCTGAAGTGCAAAATTTGAATTACATTCCTTTGTATCTCTCCCTCTCTCTCTCTCTCTCTCTCTCTCTGTCTCTCTCTCTCTCTCTCTGTCAACACACACACACACACACACACTCACACACACCAAAGCACACAGACAGAAGCTGGTCACAACTGCTGTGCAACTGGGATTGAACCAGGGGGGCTCCCTCTGCTGGCTCAATGCGGTACAAAGTGTCAGAAGCTGTTAGATATCTGCTTTTGACAATCAATTGCACCTGTCATCCACAGGAGGGCGCCTAGCTGGGAAGTCCAGTACATTCCATATTAAAGTTGTTGCAAGTGCATTTTTTGTGTAAAAGACAGACACACACACACACACACACACACACACACTGTAAGGTCTGAAGTGCAAAATTTGAATTACATTCCTTTGTATCTCTCCCTCTCTCTCTCTCTCTCTCTCTCTCTCTGTCTCTCTCTCTCTCTCTCTCTCTCTGTCAACACACACACACACACACACACACACACACACACACTGTAAGGTCTGAAGTGCAAAATTTGAATTACATTCCTTTGTATCTCTCCCTCTCTCTCTCTCTCTCTGTCTCTCTCTCTCTCTCTCTGTCAACACACACACACACACACACACACACGCTCAATGGAGTATAAAATAAAGACCGGGGCAGTTCTCTCACTGGAGTCTCTTAGAGTGGAGGCTGCCCTTGCTAGCAAGAAGTTCTGTGTGTTTCTCTTCTCTGAGTCTTTACTGAAGAAGTGTTTTATAACATTTTCCTTAACAACTGACATGTGTTTTTTGTGTAAAAGAGAGAGACACACACACACACACACACACACACACACACACACACTCACACTCAGCGGCTCAGAGATGAGGGAAAAACAACAGAAATCAGGATAGATTTTAATGTCAGGAGATGCCCTGTGATGCTGGGGCCATTGTGTAAGATTGGAATGTGTACCAGTGGCTGGTGGGTGGTCCTTGAAGGTCCCGGGAGGAGGCGGCGAGGAGGCAGCGGGTGGCTGGGCTTGAGCTGTGGATCAGGGACGTCATTAATTCTGCCTGGTGCTGCGTGTGCCCTGTGCAGCTTGGATGTCTGCCGCTGACGCTCTGTGGTTCCTGTTCTGCTGATCTCCTGGTCCACACACGGCTTCAGGGTGTACTGTACAAGGGGAGAAGAAATGCATCATTGGTTACCAAAATAAAACAGTGTCTTTCTGCCTGTGTCATTCTGTTTGGTTTCTTTGAGCGTTTGTTTCTTAAATACACAGCAAGTGTCACTCTCTCTCTCTCTCTCTCTCTGTCACACACACACACACACACACACACACACACACACACACACACACACACACACACACACACACAGACACTGTGAGGTCTGCAGTTCAAAATTTGAATCTCAGAGCTTGGTGTTTTTGTCTCCCTCCAGTGGACAAATGCAGGTATGATGAGGGTTGGTTAGGTTAGGGGGTAATAGCCAGAGCTTGACGGAATAAAATGGAATAACTGGGAAAGTAAGTGTCGTAGAGGGATGAAAGTGGTGTCTACGGGGGGGTTTCGGGGTGCTCCGGACACCCTGGTGAAGACCCCATGTCGATAGCACCAACGGTTCTGGACTTGGTGTAAATGGGTCCAAATTTGACGGAATAAAAAGGTCAAAGTGGCAGATAGGAGTGTCCGATCGGGCCGATTCCACCACCACTGTACTCAGCAGGCCCTGCCGGGTCGTTAGACACGCAGCATGGCAGGGATCGGTGACATAACATGTAGCAGTTTCCCTTCACAGAAGCGTCTGCAGCAGGTGGGTGGAGGAGGAGGCAGCAGAACCAGGCCTTTGGAGCACTGTGTCATCTCCTGGTCCTGATGCTTTGAATCTCCCTCTCTGTCTGTCTGTCTGTCTGTCTGTCACACACACACACACACACACACAGAAGCTGGTCAAGTGCTGTGCAACTGGGATTGCACCTGTCGTCCACAGGAGGGCGCCTAGCTGGGAAGTCCAGTACATTCCATATTAAAGTTGTTGCAAGTGCATTTTTTGTGTAAAAGACAGACACACACACACACACACACACACACACACACACACACACACACACAGTAAGGTCTGAAGTGCAAAATTTGAATTACATTCCTTTGTATCTCTCCCTCTCTCTCTCTCTCTCTCTCTCTCTCTGTCTCTCTCTCTCTCTCTCTGTCAACACACACACACACACACACACTCACACACACCAAAGCACACAGACAGAAGCTGGTCACAACTGCTGTGCAACTGGGATTGAACCAGGGGGGCTCCCTCTGCTGGCTCAATGCGGTACAAAGTGTCAGAAGCTGTTAGATATCTGCTTTTGACAATCAATTGCACCTGTCATCCACAGGAGGGCGCCTAGCTGGGAAGTCCAGTACATTCCATATTAAAGTTGTTGCAAGTGCATTTTTTGTGTAAAAGACAGACACACACACACACACACACACACACACACACACACACACACACACACACACACACTGTAAGGTCTGAAGTGCAAAATTTGAATTACATTCCTTTGTATCTCTCCCTCTCTCTCTCTCTCTCTCTGTCACACACACACACACACACACACACACACACACACCAAAGCACACACACACACACACACACACACACACACACACACACACTGTGAGGTCTGCAGTTCAAAATTTGAATCTCAGAGCTTGGTGTTTTTGTCTCCCTCCAGTGGACAAATGCAGGTATGATTAGGGTTGGTTAGGTTAGGTTAAGGGGATTTAGCCAGAGCTTGACGGAATAAAATGGAATAACTGGGAAAGTAAGTGTCGTAGAGGGATGAAAGTGGTGTCTACGTGGGGTGTTTCTGCCGCTCCGCACGCGCTGGTGAAGACCCCATGTCGATAGCACCAACGGTTCTGGACTTGGTGTAAATGGGTCCAAATTTGACGGAATAAAAAGGTCAAAGTGGCAGATAGGAGTGTCCGATCGGGCCGATTCCACCACCACTGTACTCAGCAGGCCCTGCCGGGTCGTTCGACACGCAGCATGGCAGGGATCGGTGACATAACATGTAGCAGTTTCCCTTCACAGAAGCGTCTGCAGCAGGTGGGTGGAGGAGGAGGCAGCAGAACCAGGCCTTTGGAGCACTGTGTCATCTCCTGGTCCTGATGCTTTGAATCTCCCTCTCTGTCTGTCTGTCTGTCTGTCACACACACACACACACACACAGAAGCTGGTCAAGTGCTGTGCAACTGGGATTGCACCTGTCGTCCACAGGAGGGCGCCTAGCTGGGAAGTCCAGTACATTCCATATTAAAGTTGTTGCAAGTGCATTTTTTGTGTAAAAGACAGACACACACACACACACACACACACACACACACACACACACACACACACACACACACACACACAGTAAGGTCTGAAGTGCAAAATTTGAATTACATTCCTTTGTATCTCTCCCTCTCTCTCTCTCTCTCTCTCTCTCTCTCTCTGTCTCTCTCTCTCTCTGTCAACACACACACACACACACTCACACACACCAAAGCACACAGACAGAAGCTGGTCACAACTGCTGTGCAACTGGGATTGAACCAGGGGGGCTCCCTCTGCTGGCTCAATGCGGTACAAAGTGTCAGAAGCTGTTAGATATCTGCTTTTGACAATCAATTGCACCTGTCATCCACAGGAGGGCGCCTAGCTGGGAAGTCCAGTACATTCCATATTAAAGTTGTTGCAAGTGCATTTTTTGTGTAAAAGACAGACACACACACACACACACACACACACACACACACACACACACACACACACTGTAAGGTCTGAAGTGCAAAATTTGAATTACATTCCTTTGTATCTCTCCCTCTCTCCCTCTCTCTCTCTCTCTCTCTCTCTCTCTGTCTCTCTCTCTCTCTCTCTCTCTCTGTCAACACACACACACACACACACACACACACACTGTAAGGTCTGAAGTGCAAAATTTGAATTACATTCCTTTGTATCTCTCCCTCTCTCTCTCTCTCTCTGTCTCTCTCTCTCTCTCTCTGTCAACACACACACACACACACACACACGCTCAATGGAGTATAAAATAAAGACCGGGGCAGTTCTCTCACTGGAGTCTCTTAGAGTGGAGGCTGCCCTTGCTAGCAAGAAGTTCTGTGTGTTTCTCTTCTCTGAGTCTTTACTGAAGAAGTGTTTTATAACATTTTCCTTAACAACTGACATGTGTTTTTTGTGTAAAAGAGAGAGACACACACACACACACACACACACACACACACACACACACACACACACTCACACTCAGCGGCTCAGAGATGAGGGAAAAACAACAGAAATCAGGATAGATTTTAATGTCAGGAGATGCCCTGTGATGCTGGGGCCATTGTGTAAGATTGGAATGTGTACCAGTGGCTGGTGGGTGGTCCTTGAAGGTCCCAGGAGGAGGCGGCGAGGAGGCAGCGGGTGGCTGGGCTTGAGCTGTGGATCAGGGACGTCATTAATTCTGCCTGTTGCTGCGTGTGCCCTGTGCAGCTTGGATGTCTGCCGCTGACGCTCTGTGGTTCCTGTTCTGCTGATCTCCTGGTCCACACACGGCTTCAGGGTGCACTGTACAAGGGAAGAAGAAATGCATCATTGGTTACCAAAATAAAACAGTGTCTTTCTGCCTGTGTCATTCTGTTTGGTTTCTTTGAGCGTTTGTTTCTTAAATACACAGCAAGTGTCACTCTCTCTCTCTCTCTCTCTCTGTCACACACACACACACACACACCAAAGCACACACACACACACACACACACACTGTGAGGTCTGCAGTTCAAAATTTGAATCTCAGAGCTTGGTGTTTTTGTCTCCCTCCAGTGGACAAATGCAGGTATGATTAGGGTTGGTTAGGTTAGGTTAAGGGGATTTAGCCAGAGCTTGACGGAATAAAATGGAATAACTGGGAAAGTAAGTGTCGTAGAGGGATGAAAGTGGTGTCTACGTGGGGTGTTTCTGCCGCTCCGCACGCGCTGGTGAAGACCCCATGTCGATAGCACCAACGGTTCTGGACTTGGTGTAAATGGGTCCAAATTTGACGGAATAAAAAGGTCAAAGTGGCAGATAGGAGTGTCCGATCGGGCCGATTCCACCACCACTGTACTCAGCAGGCCCTGCCGGGTCGTTCGACACGCAGCATGGCAGGGATCGGTGACATAACATGTAGCAGTTTCCCTTCACAGAAGCGTCTGCAGCAGGTGGGTGGAGGAGGAGGCAGCAGAACCAGGCCTTTGGAGCACTGTGTCATCTCCTGGTCCTGATGCTTTGAATCTCCCTCTCTGTCTGTCTGTCTGTCTGTCACACACACACACACACACACAGAAGCTGGTCAAGTGCTGTGCAACTGGGATTGCACCTGTCGTCCACAGGAGGGCGCCTAGCTGGGAAGTCCAGTACATTCCATATTAAAGTTGTTGCAAGTGCATTTTTTGTGTAAAAGACAGACACACACACACACACACACACACACACACACACACACACACACACACACACACACAGTAAGGTCTGAAGTGCAAAATTTGAATTACATTCCTTTGTATCTCTCCCTCTCTCTCTCTCTCTCTCTCTCTCTCTCTCTGTCTCTCTCTCTCTCTGTCAACACACACACACACACACTCACACACACCAAAGCACACAGACAGAAGCTGGTCACAACTGCTGTGCAACTGGGATTGAACCAGGGGGGCTCCCTCTGCTGGCTCAATGCGGTACAAAGTGTCAGAAGCTGTTAGATATCTGCTTTTGACAATCAATTGCACCTGTCATCCACAGGAGGGCGCCTAGCTGGGAAGTCCAGTACATTCCATATTAAAGTTGTTGCAAGTGCATTTTTTGTGTAAAAGACAGACACACACACACACACACACACACACACACACACACACACACACACACACTGTAAGGTCTGAAGTGCAAAATTTGAATTACATTCCTTTGTATCTCTCCCTCTCTCCCTCTCTCTCTCTCTCTCTCTCTCTCTCTGTCTCTCTCTCTCTCTCTCTCTCTCTGTCAACACACACACACACACACACACACACACACTGTAAGGTCTGAAGTGCAAAATTTGAATTACATTCCTTTGTATCTCTCCCTCTCTCTCTCTCTCTCTGTCTCTCTCTCTCTCTCTCTGTCAACACACACACACACACACACACACGCTCAATGGAGTATAAAATAAAGACCGGGGCAGTTCTCTCACTGGAGTCTCTTAGAGTGGAGGCTGCCCTTGCTAGCAAGAAGTTCTGTGTGTTTCTCTTCTCTGAGTCTTTACTGAAGAAGTGTTTTATAACATTTTCCTTAACAACTGACATGTGTTTTTTGTGTAAAAGAGAGAGACACACACACACACACACACACACACACACACACACACACACACACACTCACACTCAGCGGCTCAGAGATGAGGGAAAAACAACAGAAATCAGGATAGATTTTAATGTCAGGAGATGCCCTGTGATGCTGGGGCCATTGTGTAAGATTGGAATGTGTACCAGTGGCTGGTGGGTGGTCCTTGAAGGTCCCAGGAGGAGGCGGCGAGGAGGCAGCGGGTGGCTGGGCTTGAGCTGTGGATCAGGGACGTCATTAATTCTGCCTGTTGCTGCGTGTGCCCTGTGCAGCTTGGATGTCTGCCGCTGACGCTCTGTGGTTCCTGTTCTGCTGATCTCCTGGTCCACACACGGCTTCAGGGTGCACTGTACAAGGGAAGAAGAAATGCATCATTGGTTACCAAAATAAAACAGTGTCTTTCTGCCTGTGTCATTCTGTTTGGTTTCTTTGAGCGTTTGTTTCTTAAATACACAGCAAGTGTCACTCTCTCTCTCTCTCTCTCTCTGTCACACACACACACACACACACCAAAGCACACACACACACACACACACACACTGTGAGGTCTGCAGTTCAAAATTTGAATCTCAGAGCTTGGTGTTTTTGTCTCCCTCCAGTGGACAAATGCAGGTATGATTAGGGTTGGTTAGGTTAGGTTAAGGGGATTTAGCCAGAGCTTGACGGAATAAAATGGAATAACTGGGAAAGTAAGTGTCGTAGAGGGATGAAAGTGGTGTCTACGTGGGGTGTTTCTGCCGCTCCGCACGCGCTGGTGAAGACCCCATGTCGATAGCACCAACGGTTCTGGACTTGGTGTAAATGGGTCCAAATTTGACGGAATAAAAAGGTCAAAGTGGCAGATAGGAGTGTCCGATCGGGCCGATTCCACCACCACTGTACTCAGCAGGCCCTGCCGGGTCGTTCGACACGCAGCATGGCAGGGATCGGTGACATAACATGTAGCAGTTTCCCTTCACAGAAGCGTCTGCAGCAGGTGGGTGGAGGAGGAGGCAGCAGAACCAGGCCTTTGGAGCACTGTGTCATCTCCTGGTCCTGATGCTTTGAATCTCCCTCTCTGTCTGTCTGTCTGTCTGTCTGTCACACACACACACACACACACACACAGAAGCTGGTCAAGTGCTGTGCAACTGGGATTGCACCTGTCGTCCACAGGAGGGCGCCTAGCTGGGAAGTCCAGTACATTCCATATTAAAGTTGTTGCAAGTGCATTTTTTGTGTAAAAGACAGACACACACACACACACACACACACACACACACACACACACACACACACACACACAGTAAGGTCTGAAGTGCAAAATTTGAATTACATTCCTTTGTATCTCTCCCTCTCTCTCTCTCTCTCTCTCTCTGTCTCTCTCTCTCTCTCTCTCTGTCAACACACACACACACACACACACACTCACACACACCAAAGCACACAGACAGAAGCTGGTCACAACTGCTGTGCAACTGGGATTGAACCAGGGGGGCTCCCTCTGCTGGCTCAATGCGGTACAAAGTGTCAGAAGCTGTTAGATATCTGCTTTTGACAATCAATTGCACCTGTCATCCACAGGAGGGCGCCTAGCTGGGAAGTCCAGTACATTCCATATTAAAGTTGTTGCAAGTGCATTTTTTGTGTAAAAGACAGACACACACACACACACACACACACACACACACACACACACACACACACACACACACACACTGTAAGGTCTGAAGTGCAAAATTTGAATTACATTCCTTTGTATCTCTCCCTCTCTCTCTCTCTCTCTCTCTCTCTCTCTGTCTCTCTCTCTCTCTCTCTCTCTCTGTCAACACACACACACACACACACACACACACACACACACACACTCAATGGAGTATAAAATAAAGACCGGGGCAGTTCTCTCACTGGAGTCTCTTAGAGTGGAGGCTGCCCTTGCTAGCAAGAAGTTCTGTGTGTTTCTCTTCTCTGAGTCTTTACTGAAGAAGTGTTTTATAACATTTTCCTTAACAACTGACATGTGTTTTTTGTGTAAAAGAGAGAGAGACACACACACACACACACACACACACACACACACACACACACACACACACTCACACTCACACTCACAGGCTCAGAGATGAGGGAAAAACAACAGAAATCAGGATAGATTTTAATGTCAGGAGATGCCCTGTGATGCTGGGGCCATTGTGTAAGATTGGAATGTGTACCAGTGGCTGGTGGGTGGTCCTTGAAGGTCCCGGGAGGAGGCGGCGAGGAGGCAGCGGGTGGCTGGGCTTGAGCTGTGGATCAGGGACGTCATTAATTCTGCCTGGTGCTGCGTGTGCCCTGTGCAGCTTGGATGTCTGCCGCTGACGCTCTGTGGTTCCTGTTCTGCTGATCTCCTGGTCCACACACGGCTTCAGGGTGTACTGTACAAGCGGAGAAGAAATGCATCATTGGTTACCAAAATAAAACAGTGTCTTTCTGCCTGTGTCATTCTGTTTGGTTTCTTTGAGCGTTTGTTTCTTAAATACACAGCAAGTGTCACTCTCTCTCTCTCTCTGTCACACACACACACACACACACACACACACACACACACACACACACACACACACACACAGACACTGTGAGGTCTGCAGTTCAAAATTTGAATCTCAGAGCTTGGTGTTTTTGTCTCCCTCCAGTGGACAAATGCAGGTATGATGAGGGTTGGTTAGGTTAGGTTAGGGGGTAATAGCCAGAGCTTGACGGAATAAAATGGAATAACTGGGAAAGTAAGTGTCGTAGAGGGATGAAAGTGGTGTCTACGGGGGGGTTTCGGGGTGCTCCGGACACCCTGGTGAAGACCCCATGTCGATAGCACCAACGGTTCTGGACTTGGTGTAAATGGGTCCAAATTTGACGGAATAAAAAGGTCAAAGTGGCAGATAGGAGTGTCCGATCGGGCCGATTCCACCACCACTGTACTCAGCAGGCCCTGCCGGGTCGTTAGACACGCAGCATGGCAGGGATCGGTGACATAACATGTAGCAGTTTCCCTTCACAGAAGCGTCTGCAGCAGGTGGGTGGAGGAGGAGGCAGCAGAACCAGGCCTTTGGAGCACTGTGTCATCTCCTGGTCCTGATGCTTTGAATCTCCCTCTCTGTCTGTCTGTCTGTCTGTCTGTCACACACACACACACACACACACACAGAAGCTGGTCAAGTGCTGTGCAACTGGGATTGCACCTGTCGTCCACAGGAGGGCGCCTAGCTGGGAAGTCCAGTACATTCCATATTAAAGTTGTTGCAAGTGCATTTTTTGTGTAAAAGACAGACACACACACACACACACACACACACACACAGTAAGGTCTGAAGTGCAAAATTTGAATTACATTCCTTTGTATCTCTCCCTCTCTCTCTCTCTCTCTCTCTCTCTCTGTCTCTCTCTCTCTCTCTCTGTCAACACACACACACACACACACACTCACACACACCAAAGCACACAGACAGAAGCTGGTCACAACTGCTGTGCAACTGGGATTGAACCAGGGGGGCTCCCTCTGCTGGCTCAATGCGGTACAAAGTGTCAGAAGCTGTTAGATATCTGCTTTTGACAATCAATTGCACCTGTCATCCACAGGAGGGCGCCTAGCTGGGAAGTCCAGTACATTCCATATTAAAGTTGTTGCAAGTGCATTTTTTGTGTAAAAGACAGACACACACACACACACACACACACACACACACACACTGTAAGGTCTGAAGTGCAAAATTTGAATTACATTCCTTTGTATCTCTCCCTCTCTCTCTCTCTCTCTCTCTCTCTCTGTCTCTCTCTCTCTCTCTCTCTCTCTCTCTGTCAACACACACACACACACACACACACACACACACACACACACACACTGTAAGGTCTGAAGTGCAAAATTTGAATTACATTCCTTTGTATCTCTCCCTCTCTCTCTCTCTCTCTGTCTCTCTCTCTCTCTCTCTGTCAACACACACACACACACACACACACACGCTCAATGGAGTATAAAATAAAGACCGGGGCAGTTCTCTCACTGGAGTCTCTTAGAGTGGAGGCTGCCCTTGCTAGCAAGAAGTTCTGTGTGTTTCTCTTCTCTGAGTCTTTACTGAAGAAGTGTTTTATAACATTTTCCTTAACAACTGACATGTGTTTTTTGTGTAAAAGAGAGAGACACACACACACACACACACACACACACACACACACACACACACACTCACACTCAGCGGCTCAGAGATGAGGGAAAAACAACAGAAATCAGGATAGATTTTAATGTCAGGAGATGCCCTGTGATGCTGGGGCCATTGTGTAAGATTGGAATGTGTACCAGTGGCTGGTGGGTGGTCCTTGAAGGTCCCGGGAGGAGGCGGCGAGGAGGCAGCGGGTGGCTGGGCTTGAGCTGTGGATCAGGGACGTCATTAATTCTGCCTGGTGCTGCGTGTGCCCTGTGCAGCTTGGATGTCTGCCGCTGACGCTCTGTGGTTCCTGTTCTGCTGATCTCCTGGTCCACACACGGCTTCAGGGTGTACTGTACAAGGGGAGAAGAAATGCATCATTGGTTACCAAAATAAAACAGTGTCTTTCTGCCTGTGTCATTCTGTTTGGTTTCTTTGAGCGTTTGTTTCTTAAATACACAGCAAGTGTCACTCTCTCTCTCTCTCTGTCACACACACACACACACACACACACACACACACACACACACACACACACACACACACACAGACACTGTGAGGTCTGCAGTTCAAAATTTGAATCTCACAGCTTGGTGTTTTTGTCTCCCTCCAGTGGACAAATGCAGGTATGATGAGGGTTGGTTAGGTTAGGGGGTAATAGCCAGAGCTTGACGGAATAAAATGGAATAACTGGGAAAGTAAGTGTCGTAGAGGGATGAAAGTGGTGTCTACGGGGGGGTTTCGGGGTGCTCCGGACACCCTGGTGAAGACCCCATGTCGATAGCACCAACGGTTCTGGACTTGGTGTAAATGGGTCCAAATTTGACGGAATAAAAAGGTCAAAGTGGCAGATAGGAGTGTCCGATCGGGCCGATTCCACCACCACTGTACTCAGCAGGCCCTGCCGGGTCGTTAGACACGCAGCATGGCAGGGATCGGTGACATAACATGTAGCAGTTTCCCTTCACAGAAGCGTCTGCAGCAGGTGGGTGGAGGAGGAGGCAGCAGAACCAGGCCTTTGGAGCACTGTGTCATCTCCTGGTCCTGATGCTTTGAATCTCCCTCTCTGTCTGTCTGTCTGTCTGTCTGTCACACACACACACACACACAGAAGCTGGTCAAGTGCTGTGCAACTGGGATTGCACCTGTCGTCCACAGGAGGGCGCCTAGCTGGGAAGTCCAGTACATTCCATATTAAAGTTGTTGCAAGTGCATTTTTTGTGTAAAAGACAGACACACACACACACACACACACACACACACACACACACACAGTAAGGTCTGAAGTGCAAAATTTGAATTACATTCCTTTGTATCTCTCCCTCTCTCTCTCTCTCTCTCTCTCTGTCTCTCTCTCTCTCTCTCTGTCAACACACACACACACACACACACTCACACACACCAAAGCACACAGACAGAAGCTGGTCACAACTGCTGTGCAACTGGGATTGAACCAGGGGGGCTCCCTCTGCTGGCTCAATGCGGTACAAAGTGTCAGAAGCTGTTAGATATCTGCTTTTGACAATCAATTGCACCTGTCATCCACAGGAGGGCGCCTAGCTGGGAAGTCCAGTACATTCCATATTAAAGTTGTTGCAAGTGCATTTTTTGTGTAAAAGACAGACACACACACACACACACACACACACACACACACACTGTAAGGTCTGAAGTGCAAAATTTGAATTACATTCCTTTGTATCTCTCCCTCTCTCTCTCTCTCTCTCTCTCTCTCTGTCTCTCTCTCTCTCTCTCTGTCAACACACACACACACACACACACACACACACACTGTAAGGTCTGAAGTGCAAAATTTGAATTACATTCCTTTGTATCTCTCCCTCTCTCTCTCTCTCTCTGTCTCTCTCTCTCTCTCTCTGTCAACACACACACGCACACACACACACACACACGCTCAATGGAGTATAAAATAAAGACCGGGGCAGTTCTCTCACTGGAGTCTCTTAGAGTGGAGGCTGCCCTTGCTAGCAAGAAGTTCTGTGTGTTTCTCTTCTCTGAGTCTTTACTGAAGAAGTGTTTTATAACATTTTCCTTAACAACTGACATGTGTTTTTTGTGTAAAAGAGAGAGACACACACACACACACACACACACACACACACACACACACACTCACACTCAGCGGCTCAGAGATGAGGGAAAAACAACAGAAATCAGGATAGATTTTAATGTCAGGAGATGCCCTGTGATGCTGGGGCCATTGTGTAAGATTGGAATGTGTACCAGTGGCTGGTGGGTGGTCCTTGAAGGTCCCGGGAGGAGGCGGCGAGGAGGCAGCGGGTGGCTGGGCTTGAGCTGTGGATCAGGGACGTCATTAATTCTGCCTGGTGCTGCGTGTGCCCTGTGCAGCTTGGATGTCTGCCGCTGACGCTCTGTGGTTCCTGTTCTGCTGATCTCCTGGTCCACACACGGCTTCAGGGTGCACTGTACAAGGGAAGAAGAAATGCATCATTGGTTACCAAAATAAAACAGTGTCTTTCTGCCTGTGTCATTCTGTTTGGTTTCTTTGAGCGTTTGTTTCTTAAATACACAGCAAGTGTCACTCTCTCTCTCTCTCTCTCTCTGTCACACACACACACACACACACACACACCAAAGCACACACACACACACACACACACACAGACACTGTGAGGTCTGCAGTTCAAAATTTGAATCTCAGAGCTTGGTGTTTTTGTCTCCCTCCAGTGGACAAATGCAGGTATGATGAGGGTTGGTTAGGTTAGGTTAGGGGGTAATAGCCAGAGCTTGACGGAATAAAATGGAATAACTGGGAAAGTAAGTGTCGTAGAGGGATGAAAGTGGTGTCTACGGGGGGGTTTCGGGGTGCTCCGGACACCCTGGTGAAGACCCCAT
>NW_028234354.1:118627-158627 GCF_057382095.1 Aulonocara sp. 'chitande type north' Nkhata Bay | reverse complement strand
ATGGAGTATAAAATAAAGACCGGGGCAGTTCTCTCACTGGAGTCTCTTAGAGTGGAGGCTGCCCTTGCTAGCAAGAAGTTCTGTGTGTTTCTCTTCTCTGAGTCTTTACTGAAGAAGTGTTTTATAACATTTTCCTTAACAACTGACATGTGTTTTTTGTGTAAAAGAGAGAGACACACACACACACACACACACACACACACACACACACACACACACACACACTCACACTCAGCGGCTCAGAGATGAGGGAAAAACAACAGAAATCAGGATAGATTTTAATGTCAGGAGATGCCCTGTGATGCTGGGGCCATTGTGTAAGATTGGAATGTGTACCAGTGGCTGGTGGGTGGTCCTTGAAGGTCCCAGGAGGAGGCGGCGAGGAGGCAGCGGGTGGCTGGGCTTGAGCTGTGGATCAGGGACGTCATTAATTCTGCCTGGTGCTGCGTGTGCCCTGTGCAGCTTGGATGTCTGCCGCTGACGCTCTGTGGTTCCTGTTCTGCTGATCTCCTGGTCCACACACGGCTTCAGGGTGCACTGTACAAGGGAAGAAGAAATGCATCATTGGTTACCAAAATAAAACAGTGTCTTTCTGCCTGTGTCATTCTGTTTGGTTTCTTTGAGCGTTTGTTTCTTAAATACACAGCAAGTGTCACTCTCTCTCTCTCTCTCTCTCTGTCACACACACACACACACACACACACACCAAAGCACACACACACACACACACACACACAGACACTGTGAGGTCTGCAGTTCAAAATTTGAATCTCAGAGCTTGGTGTTTTTGTCTCCCTCCAGTGGACAAATGCAGGTATGATGAGGGTTGGTTAGGTTAGGTTAGGGGGTAATAGCCAGAGCTTGACGGAATAAAATGGAATAACTGGGAAAGTAAGTGTCGTAGAGGGATGAAAGTGGTGTCTACGGGGGGGTTTCGGGGTGCTCCGGACACCCTGGTGAAGACCCCATGTCGATAGCACCAACGGTTCTGGACTTGGTGTAAATGGGTCCAAATTTGACGGAATAAAAAGGTCAAAGTGGCAGATAGGAGTGTCCGATCGGGCCGATTCCACCACCACTGTACTCAGCAGGCCCTGCCGGGTCGTTCGACACGCAGCATGGCAGGGATCGGTGACATAACATGTAGCAGTTTCCCTTCACAGAAGCGTCTGCAGCAGGTGGGTGGAGGAGGAGGCAGCAGAACCAGGCCTTTGGAGCACTGTGTCATCTCCTGGTCCTGATGCTTTGAATCTCCCTCTCTGTCTGTCTGTCTGTCTGTCTGTCACACACACACACACACACACACAGAAGCTGGTCAAGTGCTGTGCAACTGGGATTGCACCTGTCGTCCACAGGAGGGCGCCTAGCTGGGAAGTCCAGTACATTCCATATTAAAGTTGTTGCAAGTGCATTTTTTGTGTAAAAGACAGACACACACACACACACACACACACACACACACACACACACACACACACACACACAGTAAGGTCTGAAGTGCAAAATTTGAATTACATTCCTTTGTATCTCTCCCTCTCTCTCTCTCTCTCTCTCTCTGTCTCTCTCTCTCTCTCTCTCTGTCAACACACACACACACACACACACACTCACACACACCAAAGCACACAGACAGAAGCTGGTCACAACTGCTGTGCAACTGGGATTGAACCAGGGGGGCTCCCTCTGCTGGCTCAATGCGGTACAAAGTGTCAGAAGCTGTTAGATATCTGCTTTTGACAATCAATTGCACCTGTCATCCACAGGAGGGCGCCTAGCTGGGAAGTCCAGTACATTCCATATTAAAGTTGTTGCAAGTGCATTTTTTGTGTAAAAGACAGACACACACACACACACACACACACACACACACACACACACACACACACACACACACACTGTAAGGTCTGAAGTGCAAAATTTGAATTACATTCCTTTGTATCTCTCCCTCTCTCTCTCTCTCTCTCTCTCTCTCTCTGTCTCTCTCTCTCTCTCTCTCTCTCTGTCAACACACACACACACACACACACACACACACACACACACTCAATGGAGTATAAAATAAAGACCGGGGCAGTTCTCTCACTGGAGTCTCTTAGAGTGGAGGCTGCCCTTGCTAGCAAGAAGTTCTGTGTGTTTCTCTTCTCTGAGTCTTTACTGAAGAAGTGTTTTATAACATTTTCCTTAACAACTGACATGTGTTTTTTGTGTAAAAGAGAGAGAGACACACACACACACACACACACACACACACACACACACACACACACACACTCACACTCACACTCACAGGCTCAGAGATGAGGGAAAAACAACAGAAATCAGGATAGATTTTAATGTCAGGAGATGCCCTGTGATGCTGGGGCCATTGTGTAAGATTGGAATGTGTACCAGTGGCTGGTGGGTGGTCCTTGAAGGTCCCGGGAGGAGGCGGCGAGGAGGCAGCGGGTGGCTGGGCTTGAGCTGTGGATCAGGGACGTCATTAATTCTGCCTGGTGCTGCGTGTGCCCTGTGCAGCTTGGATGTCTGCCGCTGACGCTCTGTGGTTCCTGTTCTGCTGATCTCCTGGTCCACACACGGCTTCAGGGTGTACTGTACAAGCGGAGAAGAAATGCATCATTGGTTACCAAAATAAAACAGTGTCTTTCTGCCTGTGTCATTCTGTTTGGTTTCTTTGAGCGTTTGTTTCTTAAATACACAGCAAGTGTCACTCTCTCTCTCTCTCTGTCACACACACACACACACACACACACACACACACACACACACACACACACACACACACAGACACTGTGAGGTCTGCAGTTCAAAATTTGAATCTCAGAGCTTGGTGTTTTTGTCTCCCTCCAGTGGACAAATGCAGGTATGATGAGGGTTGGTTAGGTTAGGTTAGGGGGTAATAGCCAGAGCTTGACGGAATAAAATGGAATAACTGGGAAAGTAAGTGTCGTAGAGGGATGAAAGTGGTGTCTACGGGGGGGTTTCGGGGTGCTCCGGACACCCTGGTGAAGACCCCATGTCGATAGCACCAACGGTTCTGGACTTGGTGTAAATGGGTCCAAATTTGACGGAATAAAAAGGTCAAAGTGGCAGATAGGAGTGTCCGATCGGGCCGATTCCACCACCACTGTACTCAGCAGGCCCTGCCGGGTCGTTAGACACGCAGCATGGCAGGGATCGGTGACATAACATGTAGCAGTTTCCCTTCACAGAAGCGTCTGCAGCAGGTGGGTGGAGGAGGAGGCAGCAGAACCAGGCCTTTGGAGCACTGTGTCATCTCCTGGTCCTGATGCTTTGAATCTCCCTCTCTGTCTGTCTGTCTGTCTGTCTGTCACACACACACACACACACACACACAGAAGCTGGTCAAGTGCTGTGCAACTGGGATTGCACCTGTCGTCCACAGGAGGGCGCCTAGCTGGGAAGTCCAGTACATTCCATATTAAAGTTGTTGCAAGTGCATTTTTTGTGTAAAAGACAGACACACACACACACACACACACACACACACACACACACACACACAGTAAGGTCTGAAGTGCAAAATTTGAATTACATTCCTTTGTATCTCTCCCTCTCTCTCTCTCTCTCTCTCTCTCTCTGTCTCTCTCTCTCTCTCTCTGTCAACACACACACACACACACACACTCACACACACCAAAGCACACAGACAGAAGCTGGTCACAACTGCTGTGCAACTGGGATTGAACCAGGGGGGCTCCCTCTGCTGGCTCAATGCGGTACAAAGTGTCAGAAGCTGTTAGATATCTGCTTTTGACAATCAATTGCACCTGTCATCCACAGGAGGGCGCCTAGCTGGGAAGTCCAGTACATTCCATATTAAAGTTGTTGCAAGTGCATTTTTTGTGTAAAAGACAGACACACACACACACACACACACACACACACACACTGTAAGGTCTGAAGTGCAAAATTTGAATTACATTCCTTTGTATCTCTCCCTCTCTCTCTCTCTCTCTCTCTCTCTCTGTCTCTCTCTCTCTCTCTCTCTCTCTCTCTGTCAACACACACACACACACACACACACACACACACACACACACACACTGTAAGGTCTGAAGTGCAAAATTTGAATTACATTCCTTTGTATCTCTCCCTCTCTCTCTCTCTCTCTGTCTCTCTCTCTCTCTCTCTGTCAACACACACACACACACACACACACACGCTCAATGGAGTATAAAATAAAGACCGGGGCAGTTCTCTCACTGGAGTCTCTTAGAGTGGAGGCTGCCCTTGCTAGCAAGAAGTTCTGTGTGTTTCTCTTCTCTGAGTCTTTACTGAAGAAGTGTTTTATAACATTTTCCTTAACAACTGACATGTGTTTTTTGTGTAAAAGAGAGAGACACACACACACACACACACACACACACACACACACACACACACACTCACACTCAGCGGCTCAGAGATGAGGGAAAAACAACAGAAATCAGGATAGATTTTAATGTCAGGAGATGCCCTGTGATGCTGGGGCCATTGTGTAAGATTGGAATGTGTACCAGTGGCTGGTGGGTGGTCCTTGAAGGTCCCGGGAGGAGGCGGCGAGGAGGCAGCGGGTGGCTGGGCTTGAGCTGTGGATCAGGGACGTCATTAATTCTGCCTGGTGCTGCGTGTGCCCTGTGCAGCTTGGATGTCTGCCGCTGACGCTCTGTGGTTCCTGTTCTGCTGATCTCCTGGTCCACACACGGCTTCAGGGTGTACTGTACAAGGGGAGAAGAAATGCATCATTGGTTACCAAAATAAAACAGTGTCTTTCTGCCTGTGTCATTCTGTTTGGTTTCTTTGAGCGTTTGTTTCTTAAATACACAGCAAGTGTCACTCTCTCTCTCTCTCTGTCACACACACACACACACACACACACACACACACACACACACACACACACACACACACACAGACACTGTGAGGTCTGCAGTTCAAAATTTGAATCTCACAGCTTGGTGTTTTTGTCTCCCTCCAGTGGACAAATGCAGGTATGATGAGGGTTGGTTAGGTTAGGGGGTAATAGCCAGAGCTTGACGGAATAAAATGGAATAACTGGGAAAGTAAGTGTCGTAGAGGGATGAAAGTGGTGTCTACGGGGGGGTTTCGGGGTGCTCCGGACACCCTGGTGAAGACCCCATGTCGATAGCACCAACGGTTCTGGACTTGGTGTAAATGGGTCCAAATTTGACGGAATAAAAAGGTCAAAGTGGCAGATAGGAGTGTCCGATCGGGCCGATTCCACCACCACTGTACTCAGCAGGCCCTGCCGGGTCGTTAGACACGCAGCATGGCAGGGATCGGTGACATAACATGTAGCAGTTTCCCTTCACAGAAGCGTCTGCAGCAGGTGGGTGGAGGAGGAGGCAGCAGAACCAGGCCTTTGGAGCACTGTGTCATCTCCTGGTCCTGATGCTTTGAATCTCCCTCTCTGTCTGTCTGTCTGTCTGTCTGTCACACACACACACACACACACACAGAAGCTGGTCAAGTGCTGTGCAACTGGGATTGCACCTGTCGTCCACAGGAGGGCGCCTAGCTGGGAAGTCCAGTACATTCCATATTAAAGTTGTTGCAAGTGCATTTTTTGTGTAAAAGACAGACACACACACACACACACACACACACACACACACACACACAGTAAGGTCTGAAGTGCAAAATTTGAATTACATTCCTTTGTATCTCTCCCTCTCTCTCTCTCTCTCTCTCTCTGTCTCTCTCTCTCTCTCTCTGTCAACACACACACACACACACACACTCACACACACCAAAGCACACAGACAGAAGCTGGTCACAACTGCTGTGCAACTGGGATTGAACCAGGGGGGCTCCCTCTGCTGGCTCAATGCGGTACAAAGTGTCAGAAGCTGTTAGATATCTGCTTTTGACAATCAATTGCACCTGTCATCCACAGGAGGGCGCCTAGCTGGGAAGTCCAGTACATTCCATATTAAAGTTGTTGCAAGTGCATTTTTTGTGTAAAAGACAGACACACACACACACACACACACACACACACACACACTGTAAGGTCTGAAGTGCAAAATTTGAATTACATTCCTTTGTATCTCTCCCTCTCTCTCTCTCTCTCTCTCTCTCTCTGTCTCTCTCTCTCTCTCTCTGTCAACACACACACACACACACACACACACACACACTGTAAGGTCTGAAGTGCAAAATTTGAATTACATTCCTTTGTATCTCTCCCTCTCTCTCTCTCTCTCTGTCTCTCTCTCTCTCTCTCTGTCAACACACACACGCACACACACACACACACACGCTCAATGGAGTATAAAATAAAGACCGGGGCAGTTCTCTCACTGGAGTCTCTTAGAGTGGAGGCTGCCCTTGCTAGCAAGAAGTTCTGTGTGTTTCTCTTCTCTGAGTCTTTACTGAAGAAGTGTTTTATAACATTTTCCTTAACAACTGACATGTGTTTTTTGTGTAAAAGAGAGAGACACACACACACACACACACACACACACACACACACACACACTCACACTCAGCGGCTCAGAGATGAGGGAAAAACAACAGAAATCAGGATAGATTTTAATGTCAGGAGATGCCCTGTGATGCTGGGGCCATTGTGTAAGATTGGAATGTGTACCAGTGGCTGGTGGGTGGTCCTTGAAGGTCCCGGGAGGAGGCGGCGAGGAGGCAGCGGGTGGCTGGGCTTGAGCTGTGGATCAGGGACGTCATTAATTCTGCCTGGTGCTGCGTGTGCCCTGTGCAGCTTGGATGTCTGCCGCTGACGCTCTGTGGTTCCTGTTCTGCTGATCTCCTGGTCCACACACGGCTTCAGGGTGCACTGTACAAGGGAAGAAGAAATGCATCATTGGTTACCAAAATAAAACAGTGTCTTTCTGCCTGTGTCATTCTGTTTGGTTTCTTTGAGCGTTTGTTTCTTAAATACACAGCAAGTGTCACTCTCTCTCTCTCTCTCTCTCTGTCACACACACACACACACACACACACACCAAAGCACACACACACACACACACACACACAGACACTGTGAGGTCTGCAGTTCAAAATTTGAATCTCAGAGCTTGGTGTTTTTGTCTCCCTCCAGTGGACAAATGCAGGTATGATGAGGGTTGGTTAGGTTAGGTTAGGGGGTAATAGCCAGAGCTTGACGGAATAAAATGGAATAAGGGTTAGGGTTAGGGTTAGGGAGAGGAAAAGTGTTCCGGCCCCCGAAGGGACGCGGAGGTGCAGGGTTAGGGTTAGGGTTAGGGTTAGGGGTTAGGGTTAGGGGGGGGTTAGGGTTAGGGGGTTAGGGTTAGGGTTAGGGTTAGGGGTTAGGTTAGGGGGTAATAGCCAGAGCTTGACGGAATAAAATGGAATAACTGGGAAAGTAAGTGTCGTAGAGGGATGAAAGTGGTGTCTACGGGGGGGTTTCGGGGTGCTCCGGACACCCTGGTGAAGACCCCATGTCGATAGCACCAACGGTTCTGGACTTGGTGTAAATGGGTCCAAATTTGACGGAATAAAAAGGTCAAAGTGGCAGATAGGAGTGTCCGATCGGGCCGATTCCACCACCACTGTACTCAGCAGGCCCTGCCGGGTCGTTAGACACGCAGCATGGCAGGGATCGGTGACATAACATGTAGCAGTTTCCCTTCACAGAAGCGTCTGCAGCAGGTGGGTGGAGGAGGAGGCAGCAGAACCAGGCCTTTGGAGCACTGTGTCATCTCCTGGTCCTGATGCTTTGAATCTCCCTCTCTGTCTGTCTGTCTGTCTGTCTGTCACACACACACACACACACAGAAGCTGGTCAAGTGCTGTGCAACTGGGATTGCACCTGTCGTCCACAGGAGGGCGCCTAGCTGGGAAGTCCAGTACATTCCATATTAAAGTTGTTGCAAGTGCATTTTTTGTGTAAAAGACAGACACACACACACACACACACACACACACACACACACACACAGTAAGGTCTGAAGTGCAAAATTTGAATTACATTCCTTTGTATCTCTCCCTCTCTCTCTCTCTCTCTCTCTCTGTCTCTCTCTCTCTCTCTCTGTCAACACACACACACACACACACACTCACACACACCAAAGCACACAGACAGAAGCTGGTCACAACTGCTGTGCAACTGGGATTGAACCAGGGGGGCTCCCTCTGCTGGCTCAATGCGGTACAAAGTGTCAGAAGCTGTTAGATATCTGCTTTTGACAATCAATTGCACCTGTCATCCACAGGAGGGCGCCTAGCTGGGAAGTCCAGTACATTCCATATTAAAGTTGTTGCAAGTGCATTTTTTGTGTAAAAGACAGACACACACACACACACACACACACACACACACACACTGTAAGGTCTGAAGTGCAAAATTTGAATTACATTCCTTTGTATCTCTCCCTCTCTCTCTCTCTCTCTCTCTCTCTCTGTCTCTCTCTCTCTCTCTCTGTCAACACACACACACACACACACACACACACACACTGTAAGGTCTGAAGTGCAAAATTTGAATTACATTCCTTTGTATCTCTCCCTCTCTCTCTCTCTCTCTGTCTCTCTCTCTCTCTCTCTGTCAACACACACACGCACACACACACACACACACGCTCAATGGAGTATAAAATAAAGACCGGGGCAGTTCTCTCACTGGAGTCTCTTAGAGTGGAGGCTGCCCTTGCTAGCAAGAAGTTCTGTGTGTTTCTCTTCTCTGAGTCTTTACTGAAGAAGTGTTTTATAACATTTTCCTTAACAACTGACATGTGTTTTTTGTGTAAAAGAGAGAGACACACACACACACACACACACACACACACACACACACACACTCACACTCAGCGGCTCAGAGATGAGGGAAAAACAACAGAAATCAGGATAGATTTTAATGTCAGGAGATGCCCTGTGATGCTGGGGCCATTGTGTAAGATTGGAATGTGTACCAGTGGCTGGTGGGTGGTCCTTGAAGGTCCCGGGAGGAGGCGGCGAGGAGGCAGCGGGTGGCTGGGCTTGAGCTGTGGATCAGGGACGTCATTAATTCTGCCTGGTGCTGCGTGTGCCCTGTGCAGCTTGGATGTCTGCCGCTGACGCTCTGTGGTTCCTGTTCTGCTGATCTCCTGGTCCACACACGGCTTCAGGGTGCACTGTACAAGGGAAGAAGAAATGCATCATTGGTTACCAAAATAAAACAGTGTCTTTCTGCCTGTGTCATTCTGTTTGGTTTCTTTGAGCGTTTGTTTCTTAAATACACAGCAAGTGTCACTCTCTCTCTCTCTCTCTCTCTGTCACACACACACACACACACACACACACCAAAGCACACACACACACACACACACACACAGACACTGTGAGGTCTGCAGTTCAAAATTTGAATCTCAGAGCTTGGTGTTTTTGTCTCCCTCCAGTGGACAAATGCAGGTATGATGAGGGTTGGTTAGGTTAGGTTAGGGGGTAATAGCCAGAGCTTGACGGAATAAAATGGAATAACTGGGAAAGTAAGTGTCGTAGAGGGATGAAAGTGGTGTCTACGGGGGGGTTTCGGGGTGCTCCGGACACCCTGGTGAAGACCCCATGTCGATAGCACCAACGGTTCTGGACTTGGTGTAAATGGGTCCAAATTTGACGGAATAAAAAGGTCAAAGTGGCAGATAGGAGTGTCCGATCGGGCCGATTCCACCACCACTGTACTCAGCAGGCCCTGCCGGGTCGTTAGACACGCAGCATGGCAGGGATCGGTGACATAACATGTAGCAGTTTCCCTTCACAGAAGCGTCTGCAGCAGGTGGGTGGAGGAGGAGGCAGCAGAACCAGGCCTTTGGAGCACTGTGTCATCTCCTGGTCCTGATGCTTTGAATCTCCCTCTCTGTCTGTCTGTCTGTCTGTCTGTCACACACACACACACACACACACAGAAGCTGGTCAAGTGCTGTGCAACTGGGATTGCACCTGTCGTCCACAGGAGGGCGCCTAGCTGGGAAGTCCAGTACATTCCATATTAAAGTTGTTGCAAGTGCATTTTTTGTGTAAAAGACAGACACACACACACACACACACACACACACACACACACACACACACACACACAGTAAGGTCTGAAGTGCAAAATTTGAATTACATTCCTTTGTATCTCTCCCTCTCTCTCTCTCTCTCTCTCTCTCTCTGTCTCTCTCTCTCTCTCTCTCTGTCAACACACACACACACACACACACTCACACACACCAAAGCACACAGACAGAAGCTGGTCACAACTGCTGTGCAACTGGGATTGAACCAGGGGGGCTCCCTCTGCTGGCTCAATGCGGTACAAAGTGTCAGAAGCTGTTAGATATCTGCTTTTGACAATCAATTGCACCTGTCATCCACAGGAGGGCGCCTAGCTGGGAAGTCCAGTACATTCCATATTAAAGTTGTTGCAAGTGCATTTTTTGTGTAAAAGACAGACACACACACACACACACACACACACACACACACACACACACACACACACACACACTGTAAGGTCTGAAGTGCAAAATTTGAATTACATTCCTTTGTATCTCTCCCTCTCTCTCTCTCTCTCTCTCTCTCTCTCTGTCACACACACACACACACACACACACACACACACACACCAAAGCACACACACACACACACACACACACACACACACACACACACACACTGTGAGGTCTGCAGTTCAAAATTTGAATCTCAGAGCTTGGTGTTTTTGTCTCCCTCCAGTGGACAAATGCAGGTATGATTAGGGTTGGTTAGGTTAGGTTAAGGGGATTTAGCCAGAGCTTGACGGAATAAAATGGAATAACTGGGAAAGTAAGTGTCGTAGAGGGATGAAAGTGGTGTCTACGTGGGGTGTTTCTGCCGCTCCGCACGCGCTGGTGAAGACCCCATGTCGATAGCACCAACGGTTCTGGACTTGGTGTAAATGGGTCCAAATTTGACGGAATAAAAAGGTCAAAGTGGCAGATAGGAGTGTCCGATCGGGCCGATTCCACCACCACTGTACTCAGCAGGCCCTGCCGGGTCGTTCGACACGCAGCATGGCAGGGATCGGTGACATAACATGTAGCAGTTTCCCTTCACAGAAGCGTCTGCAGCAGGTGGGTGGAGGAGGAGGCAGCAGAACCAGGCCTTTGGAGCACTGTGTCATCTCCTGGTCCTGATGCTTTGAATCTCCCTCTCTGTCTGTCTGTCTGTCTGTCTGTCACACACACACACACACACACACACAGAAGCTGGTCAAGTGCTGTGCAACTGGGATTGCACCTGTCGTCCACAGGAGGGCGCCTAGCTGGGAAGTCCAGTACATTCCATATTAAAGTTGTTGCAAGTGCATTTTTTGTGTAAAAGACAGACACACACACACACACACACACACACACACACACACACACACACACACACACACACACACACAGTAAGGTCTGAAGTGCAAAATTTGAATTACATTCCTTTGTATCTCTCCCTCTCTCTCTCTCTCTCTCTCTCTCTCTCTGTCTCTCTCTCTCTCTGTCAACACACACACACACACACTCACACACACCAAAGCACACAGACAGAAGCTGGTCACAACTGCTGTGCAACTGGGATTGAACCAGGGGGGCTCCCTCTGCTGGCTCAATGCGGTACAAAGTGTCAGAAGCTGTTAGATATCTGCTTTTGACAATCAATTGCACCTGTCATCCACAGGAGGGCGCCTAGCTGGGAAGTCCAGTACATTCCATATTAAAGTTGTTGCAAGTGCATTTTTTGTGTAAAAGACAGACACACACACACACACACACACACACACACACACACACACTGTAAGGTCTGAAGTGCAAAATTTGAATTACATTCCTTTGTATCTCTCCCTCTCTCCCTCTCTCTCTCTCTCTCTCTCTCTCTCTGTCTCTCTCTCTCTCTCTCTCTCTCTGTCAACACACACACACACACACACACACACACACACTGTAAGGTCTGAAGTGCAAAATTTGAATTACATTCCTTTGTATCTCTCCCTCTCTCTCTCTCTCTCTCTGTCTCTCTCTCTCTCTCTCTGTCAACACACACACACACACACACACACGCTCAATGGAGTATAAAATAAAGACCGGGGCAGTTCTCTCACTGGAGTCTCTTAGAGTGGAGGCTGCCCTTGCTAGCAAGAAGTTCTGTGTGTTTCTCTTCTCTGAGTCTTTACTGAAGAAGTGTTTTATAACATTTTCCTTAACAACTGACATGTGTTTTTTGTGTAAAAGAGAGAGACACACACACACACACACACACACACACACACACACACACACACACACACACTCACACTCAGCGGCTCAGAGATGAGGGAAAAACAACAGAAATCAGGATAGATTTTAATGTCAGGAGATGCCCTGTGATGCTGGGGCCATTGTGTAAGATTGGAATGTGTACCAGTGGCTGGTGGGTGGTCCTTGAAGGTCCCAGGAGGAGGCGGCGAGGAGGCAGCGGGTGGCTGGGCTTGAGCTGTGGATCAGGGACGTCATTAATTCTGCCTGGTGCTGCGTGTGCCCTGTGCAGCTTGGATGTCTGCCGCTGACGCTCTGTGGTTCCTGTTCTGCTGATCTCCTGGTCCACACACGGCTTCAGGGTGCACTGTACAAGGGAAGAAGAAATGCATCATTGGTTACCAAAATAAAACAGTGTCTTTCTGCCTGTGTCATTCTGTTTGGTTTCTTTGAGCGTTTGTTTCTTAAATACACAGCAAGTGTCACTCTCTCTCTCTCTCTCTCTCTGTCACACACACACACACACACACACACACCAAAGCACACACACACACACACACACACACAGACACTGTGAGGTCTGCAGTTCAAAATTTGAATCTCAGAGCTTGGTGTTTTTGTCTCCCTCCAGTGGACAAATGCAGGTATGATGAGGGTTGGTTAGGTTAGGTTAGGGGGTAATAGCCAGAGCTTGACGGAATAAAATGGAATAACTGGGAAAGTAAGTGTCGTAGAGGGATGAAAGTGGTGTCTACGGGGGGGTTTCGGGGTGCTCCGGACACCCTGGTGAAGACCCCATGTCGATAGCACCAACGGTTCTGGACTTGGTGTAAATGGGTCCAAATTTGACGGAATAAAAAGGTCAAAGTGGCAGATAGGAGTGTCCGATCGGGCCGATTCCACCACCACTGTACTCAGCAGGCCCTGCCGGGTCGTTCGACACGCAGCATGGCAGGGATCGGTGACATAACATGTAGCAGTTTCCCTTCACAGAAGCGTCTGCAGCAGGTGGGTGGAGGAGGAGGCAGCAGAACCAGGCCTTTGGAGCACTGTGTCATCTCCTGGTCCTGATGCTTTGAATCTCCCTCTCTGTCTGTCTGTCTGTCTGTCTGTCACACACACACACACACACACACAGAAGCTGGTCAAGTGCTGTGCAACTGGGATTGCACCTGTCGTCCACAGGAGGGCGCCTAGCTGGGAAGTCCAGTACATTCCATATTAAAGTTGTTGCAAGTGCATTTTTTGTGTAAAAGACAGACACACACACACACACACACACACACACACACACACACACACACACACACACACAGTAAGGTCTGAAGTGCAAAATTTGAATTACATTCCTTTGTATCTCTCCCTCTCTCTCTCTCTCTCTCTCTCTGTCTCTCTCTCTCTCTCTCTCTGTCAACACACACACACACACACACACACTCACACACACCAAAGCACACAGACAGAAGCTGGTCACAACTGCTGTGCAACTGGGATTGAACCAGGGGGGCTCCCTCTGCTGGCTCAATGCGGTACAAAGTGTCAGAAGCTGTTAGATATCTGCTTTTGACAATCAATTGCACCTGTCATCCACAGGAGGGCGCCTAGCTGGGAAGTCCAGTACATTCCATATTAAAGTTGTTGCAAGTGCATTTTTTGTGTAAAAGACAGACACACACACACACACACACACACACACACACACACACACACACACACACACACACACTGTAAGGTCTGAAGTGCAAAATTTGAATTACATTCCTTTGTATCTCTCCCTCTCTCTCTCTCTCTCTCTCTCTCTCTCTGTCTCTCTCTCTCTCTCTCTCTCTCTGTCAACACACACACACACACACACACACACACACACACACACTCAATGGAGTATAAAATAAAGACCGGGGCAGTTCTCTCACTGGAGTCTCTTAGAGTGGAGGCTGCCCTTGCTAGCAAGAAGTTCTGTGTGTTTCTCTTCTCTGAGTCTTTACTGAAGAAGTGTTTTATAACATTTTCCTTAACAACTGACATGTGTTTTTTGTGTAAAAGAGAGAGAGACACACACACACACACACACACACACACACACACACACACACACACACACTCACACTCACACTCACAGGCTCAGAGATGAGGGAAAAACAACAGAAATCAGGATAGATTTTAATGTCAGGAGATGCCCTGTGATGCTGGGGCCATTGTGTAAGATTGGAATGTGTACCAGTGGCTGGTGGGTGGTCCTTGAAGGTCCCGGGAGGAGGCGGCGAGGAGGCAGCGGGTGGCTGGGCTTGAGCTGTGGATCAGGGACGTCATTAATTCTGCCTGGTGCTGCGTGTGCCCTGTGCAGCTTGGATGTCTGCCGCTGACGCTCTGTGGTTCCTGTTCTGCTGATCTCCTGGTCCACACACGGCTTCAGGGTGTACTGTACAAGCGGAGAAGAAATGCATCATTGGTTACCAAAATAAAACAGTGTCTTTCTGCCTGTGTCATTCTGTTTGGTTTCTTTGAGCGTTTGTTTCTTAAATACACAGCAAGTGTCACTCTCTCTCTCTCTCTGTCACACACACACACACACACACACACACACACACACACACACACACACACACACACACAGACACTGTGAGGTCTGCAGTTCAAAATTTGAATCTCAGAGCTTGGTGTTTTTGTCTCCCTCCAGTGGACAAATGCAGGTATGATGAGGGTTGGTTAGGTTAGGTTAGGGGGTAATAGCCAGAGCTTGACGGAATAAAATGGAATAACTGGGAAAGTAAGTGTCGTAGAGGGATGAAAGTGGTGTCTACGGGGGGGTTTCGGGGTGCTCCGGACACCCTGGTGAAGACCCCATGTCGATAGCACCAACGGTTCTGGACTTGGTGTAAATGGGTCCAAATTTGACGGAATAAAAAGGTCAAAGTGGCAGATAGGAGTGTCCGATCGGGCCGATTCCACCACCACTGTACTCAGCAGGCCCTGCCGGGTCGTTAGACACGCAGCATGGCAGGGATCGGTGACATAACATGTAGCAGTTTCCCTTCACAGAAGCGTCTGCAGCAGGTGGGTGGAGGAGGAGGCAGCAGAACCAGGCCTTTGGAGCACTGTGTCATCTCCTGGTCCTGATGCTTTGAATCTCCCTCTCTGTCTGTCTGTCTGTCTGTCTGTCACACACACACACACACACACACACAGAAGCTGGTCAAGTGCTGTGCAACTGGGATTGCACCTGTCGTCCACAGGAGGGCGCCTAGCTGGGAAGTCCAGTACATTCCATATTAAAGTTGTTGCAAGTGCATTTTTTGTGTAAAAGACAGACACACACACACACACACACACACACACACACACACACACACACAGTAAGGTCTGAAGTGCAAAATTTGAATTACATTCCTTTGTATCTCTCCCTCTCTCTCTCTCTCTCTCTCTCTCTCTGTCTCTCTCTCTCTCTCTCTGTCAACACACACACACACACACACACTCACACACACCAAAGCACACAGACAGAAGCTGGTCACAACTGCTGTGCAACTGGGATTGAACCAGGGGGGCTCCCTCTGCTGGCTCAATGCGGTACAAAGTGTCAGAAGCTGTTAGATATCTGCTTTTGACAATCAATTGCACCTGTCATCCACAGGAGGGCGCCTAGCTGGGAAGTCCAGTACATTCCATATTAAAGTTGTTGCAAGTGCATTTTTTGTGTAAAAGACAGACACACACACACACACACACACACACACACACACTGTAAGGTCTGAAGTGCAAAATTTGAATTACATTCCTTTGTATCTCTCCCTCTCTCTCTCTCTCTCTCTCTCTCTCTGTCTCTCTCTCTCTCTCTCTCTCTCTCTCTGTCAACACACACACACACACACACACACACACACACACACACACACACTGTAAGGTCTGAAGTGCAAAATTTGAATTACATTCCTTTGTATCTCTCCCTCTCTCTCTCTCTCTCTGTCTCTCTCTCTCTCTCTCTGTCAACACACACACACACACACACACACACGCTCAATGGAGTATAAAATAAAGACCGGGGCAGTTCTCTCACTGGAGTCTCTTAGAGTGGAGGCTGCCCTTGCTAGCAAGAAGTTCTGTGTGTTTCTCTTCTCTGAGTCTTTACTGAAGAAGTGTTTTATAACATTTTCCTTAACAACTGACATGTGTTTTTTGTGTAAAAGAGAGAGACACACACACACACACACACACACACACACACACACACACACACACTCACACTCAGCGGCTCAGAGATGAGGGAAAAACAACAGAAATCAGGATAGATTTTAATGTCAGGAGATGCCCTGTGATGCTGGGGCCATTGTGTAAGATTGGAATGTGTACCAGTGGCTGGTGGGTGGTCCTTGAAGGTCCCGGGAGGAGGCGGCGAGGAGGCAGCGGGTGGCTGGGCTTGAGCTGTGGATCAGGGACGTCATTAATTCTGCCTGGTGCTGCGTGTGCCCTGTGCAGCTTGGATGTCTGCCGCTGACGCTCTGTGGTTCCTGTTCTGCTGATCTCCTGGTCCACACACGGCTTCAGGGTGTACTGTACAAGGGGAGAAGAAATGCATCATTGGTTACCAAAATAAAACAGTGTCTTTCTGCCTGTGTCATTCTGTTTGGTTTCTTTGAGCGTTTGTTTCTTAAATACACAGCAAGTGTCACTCTCTCTCTCTCTCTGTCACACACACACACACACACACACACACACACACACACACACACACACACACACACACACAGACACTGTGAGGTCTGCAGTTCAAAATTTGAATCTCACAGCTTGGTGTTTTTGTCTCCCTCCAGTGGACAAATGCAGGTATGATGAGGGTTGGTTAGGTTAGGGGGTAATAGCCAGAGCTTGACGGAATAAAATGGAATAACTGGGAAAGTAAGTGTCGTAGAGGGATGAAAGTGGTGTCTACGGGGGGGTTTCGGGGTGCTCCGGACACCCTGGTGAAGACCCCATGTCGATAGCACCAACGGTTCTGGACTTGGTGTAAATGGGTCCAAATTTGACGGAATAAAAAGGTCAAAGTGGCAGATAGGAGTGTCCGATCGGGCCGATTCCACCACCACTGTACTCAGCAGGCCCTGCCGGGTCGTTAGACACGCAGCATGGCAGGGATCGGTGACATAACATGTAGCAGTTTCCCTTCACAGAAGCGTCTGCAGCAGGTGGGTGGAGGAGGAGGCAGCAGAACCAGGCCTTTGGAGCACTGTGTCATCTCCTGGTCCTGATGCTTTGAATCTCCCTCTCTGTCTGTCTGTCTGTCTGTCTGTCACACACACACACACACACACACAGAAGCTGGTCAAGTGCTGTGCAACTGGGATTGCACCTGTCGTCCACAGGAGGGCGCCTAGCTGGGAAGTCCAGTACATTCCATATTAAAGTTGTTGCAAGTGCATTTTTTGTGTAAAAGACAGACACACACACACACACACACACACACACACACACACACACTGTAAGGTCTGAAGTGCAAAATTTGAATTACATTCCTTTGTATCTCTCCCTCTCTCTCTCTCTCTCTCTCTCTCTCTGTCTCTCTCTCTCTCTCTCTGTCAACACACACACACACACACACACACACACACACTGTAAGGTCTGAAGTGCAAAATTTGAATTACATTCCTTTGTATCTCTCCCTCTCTCTCTCTCTCTCTGTCTCTCTCTCTCTCTCTCTGTCAACACACACACGCACACACACACACACACACGCTCAATGGAGTATAAAATAAAGACCGGGGCAGTTCTCTCACTGGAGTCTCTTAGAGTGGAGGCTGCCCTTGCTAGCAAGAAGTTCTGTGTGTTTCTCTTCTCTGAGTCTTTACTGAAGAAGTGTTTTATAACATTTTCCTTAACAACTGACATGTGTTTTTTGTGTAAAAGAGAGAGACACACACACACACACACACACACACACACACACACACACACTCACACTCAGCGGCTCAGAGATGAGGGAAAAACAACAGAAATCAGGATAGATTTTAATGTCAGGAGATGCCCTGTGATGCTGGGGCCATTGTGTAAGATTGGAATGTGTACCAGTGGCTGGTGGGTGGTCCTTGAAGGTCCCGGGAGGAGGCGGCGAGGAGGCAGCGGGTGGCTGGGCTTGAGCTGTGGATCAGGGACGTCATTAATTCTGCCTGGTGCTGCGTGTGCCCTGTGCAGCTTGGATGTCTGCCGCTGACGCTCTGTGGTTCCTGTTCTGCTGATCTCCTGGTCCACACACGGCTTCAGGGTGCACTGTACAAGGGAAGAAGAAATGCATCATTGGTTACCAAAATAAAACAGTGTCTTTCTGCCTGTGTCATTCTGTTTGGTTTCTTTGAGCGTTTGTTTCTTAAATACACAGCAAGTGTCACTCTCTCTCTCTCTCTCTCTCTGTCACACACACACACACACACACACACACCAAAGCACACACACACACACACACACACACAGACACTGTGAGGTCTGCAGTTCAAAATTTGAATCTCAGAGCTTGGTGTTTTTGTCTCCCTCCAGTGGACAAATGCAGGTATGATGAGGGTTGGTTAGGTTAGGTTAGGGGGTAATAGCCAGAGCTTGACGGAATAAAATGGAATAACTGGGAAAGTAAGTGTCGTAGAGGGATGAAAGTGGTGTCTACGGGGGGGTTTCGGGGTGCTCCGGACACCCTGGTGAAGACCCCATGTCGATAGCACCAACGGTTCTGGACTTGGTGTAAATGGGTCCAAATTTGACGGAATAAAAAGGTCAAAGTGGCAGATAGGAGTGTCCGATCGGGCCGATTCCACCACCACTGTACTCAGCAGGCCCTGCCGGGTCGTTAGACACGCAGCATGGCAGGGATCGGTGACATAACATGTAGCAGTTTCCCTTCACAGAAGCGTCTGCAGCAGGTGGGTGGAGGAGGAGGCAGCAGAACCAGGCCTTTGGAGCACTGTGTCATCTCCTGGTCCTGATGCTTTGAATCTCCCTCTCTGTCTGTCTGTCTGTCTGTCTGTCACACACACACACACACACAGAAGCTGGTCAAGTGCTGTGCAACTGGGATTGCACCTGTCGTCCACAGGAGGGCGCCTAGCTGGGAAGTCCAGTACATTCCATATTAAAGTTGTTGCAAGTGCATTTTTTGTGTAAAAGACAGACACACACACACACACACACACACACACACACACACACACAGTAAGGTCTGAAGTGCAAAATTTGAATTACATTCCTTTGTATCTCTCCCTCTCTCTCTCTCTCTCTCTCTCTGTCTCTCTCTCTCTCTCTCTGTCAACACACACACACACACACACACTCACACACACCAAAGCACACAGACAGAAGCTGGTCACAACTGCTGTGCAACTGGGATTGAACCAGGGGGGCTCCCTCTGCTGGCTCAATGCGGTACAAAGTGTCAGAAGCTGTTAGATATCTGCTTTTGACAATCAATTGCACCTGTCATCCACAGGAGGGCGCCTAGCTGGGAAGTCCAGTACATTCCATATTAAAGTTGTTGCAAGTGCATTTTTTGTGTAAAAGACAGACACACACACACACACACACACACACACACACACACTGTAAGGTCTGAAGTGCAAAATTTGAATTACATTCCTTTGTATCTCTCCCTCTCTCTCTCTCTCTCTCTCTCTCTCTGTCTCTCTCTCTCTCTCTCTGTCAACACACACACACACACACACACACACACACACTGTAAGGTCTGAAGTGCAAAATTTGAATTACATTCCTTTGTATCTCTCCCTCTCTCTCTCTCTCTCTGTCTCTCTCTCTCTCTCTCTGTCAACACACACACGCACACACACACACACACACGCTCAATGGAGTATAAAATAAAGACCGGGGCAGTTCTCTCACTGGAGTCTCTTAGAGTGGAGGCTGCCCTTGCTAGCAAGAAGTTCTGTGTGTTTCTCTTCTCTGAGTCTTTACTGAAGAAGTGTTTTATAACATTTTCCTTAACAACTGACATGTGTTTTTTGTGTAAAAGAGAGAGACACACACACACACACACACACACACACACACACACACACACTCACACTCAGCGGCTCAGAGATGAGGGAAAAACAACAGAAATCAGGATAGATTTTAATGTCAGGAGATGCCCTGTGATGCTGGGGCCATTGTGTAAGATTGGAATGTGTACCAGTGGCTGGTGGGTGGTCCTTGAAGGTCCCGGGAGGAGGCGGCGAGGAGGCAGCGGGTGGCTGGGCTTGAGCTGTGGATCAGGGACGTCATTAATTCTGCCTGGTGCTGCGTGTGCCCTGTGCAGCTTGGATGTCTGCCGCTGACGCTCTGTGGTTCCTGTTCTGCTGATCTCCTGGTCCACACACGGCTTCAGGGTGCACTGTACAAGGGAAGAAGAAATGCATCATTGGTTACCAAAATAAAACAGTGTCTTTCTGCCTGTGTCATTCTGTTTGGTTTCTTTGAGCGTTTGTTTCTTAAATACACAGCAAGTGTCACTCTCTCTCTCTCTCTCTCTCTGTCACACACACACACACACACACACACACCAAAGCACACACACACACACACACACACACAGACACTGTGAGGTCTGCAGTTCAAAATTTGAATCTCAGAGCTTGGTGTTTTTGTCTCCCTCCAGTGGACAAATGCAGGTATGATGAGGGTTGGTTAGGTTAGGTTAGGGGGTAATAGCCAGAGCTTGACGGAATAAAATGGAATAACTGGGAAAGTAAGTGTCGTAGAGGGATGAAAGTGGTGTCTACGGGGGGGTTTCGGGGTGCTCCGGACACCCTGGTGAAGACCCCATGTCGATAGCACCAACGGTTCTGGACTTGGTGTAAATGGGTCCAAATTTGACGGAATAAAAAGGTCAAAGTGGCAGATAGGAGTGTCCGATCGGGCCGATTCCACCACCACTGTACTCAGCAGGCCCTGCCGGGTCGTTAGACACGCAGCATGGCAGGGATCGGTGACATAACATGTAGCAGTTTCCCTTCACAGAAGCGTCTGCAGCAGGTGGGTGGAGGAGGAGGCAGCAGAACCAGGCCTTTGGAGCACTGTGTCATCTCCTGGTCCTGATGCTTTGAATCTCCCTCTCTGTCTGTCTGTCTGTCTGTCTGTCACACACACACACACACACACACAGAAGCTGGTCAAGTGCTGTGCAACTGGGATTGCACCTGTCGTCCACAGGAGGGCGCCTAGCTGGGAAGTCCAGTACATTCCATATTAAAGTTGTTGCAAGTGCATTTTTTGTGTAAAAGACAGACACACACACACACACACACACACACACACACACACACACACACACACACAGTAAGGTCTGAAGTGCAAAATTTGAATTACATTCCTTTGTATCTCTCCCTCTCTCTCTCTCTCTCTCTCTCTCTCTGTCTCTCTCTCTCTCTCTCTCTGTCAACACACACACACACACACACACTCACACACACCAAAGCACACAGACAGAAGCTGGTCACAACTGCTGTGCAACTGGGATTGAACCAGGGGGGCTCCCTCTGCTGGCTCAATGCGGTACAAAGTGTCAGAAGCTGTTAGATATCTGCTTTTGACAATCAATTGCACCTGTCATCCACAGGAGGGCGCCTAGCTGGGAAGTCCAGTACATTCCATATTAAAGTTGTTGCAAGTGCATTTTTTGTGTAAAAGACAGACACACACACACACACACACACACACACACACACACACACACACACACACACACACTGTAAGGTCTGAAGTGCAAAATTTGAATTACATTCCTTTGTATCTCTCCCTCTCTCTCTCTCTCTCTCTCTCTCTCTCTGTCACACACACACACACACACACACACACACACACACCAAAGCACACACACACACACACACACACACACACACACACACACACACACTGTGAGGTCTGCAGTTCAAAATTTGAATCTCAGAGCTTGGTGTTTTTGTCTCCCTCCAGTGGACAAATGCAGGTATGATTAGGGTTGGTTAGGTTAGGTTAAGGGGATTTAGCCAGAGCTTGACGGAATAAAATGGAATAACTGGGAAAGTAAGTGTCGTAGAGGGATGAAAGTGGTGTCTACGTGGGGTGTTTCTGCCGCTCCGCACGCGCTGGTGAAGACCCCATGTCGATAGCACCAACGGTTCTGGACTTGGTGTAAATGGGTCCAAATTTGACGGAATAAAAAGGTCAAAGTGGCAGATAGGAGTGTCCGATCGGGCCGATTCCACCACCACTGTACTCAGCAGGCCCTGCCGGGTCGTTCGACACGCAGCATGGCAGGGATCGGTGACATAACATGTAGCAGTTTCCCTTCACAGAAGCGTCTGCAGCAGGTGGGTGGAGGAGGAGGCAGCAGAACCAGGCCTTTGGAGCACTGTGTCATCTCCTGGTCCTGATGCTTTGAATCTCCCTCTCTGTCTGTCTGTCTGTCTGTCTGTCACACACACACACACACACACACACAGAAGCTGGTCAAGTGCTGTGCAACTGGGATTGCACCTGTCGTCCACAGGAGGGCGCCTAGCTGGGAAGTCCAGTACATTCCATATTAAAGTTGTTGCAAGTGCATTTTTTGTGTAAAAGACAGACACACACACACACACACACACACACACACACACACACACACACACACACACACACACACACAGTAAGGTCTGAAGTGCAAAATTTGAATTACATTCCTTTGTATCTCTCCCTCTCTCTCTCTCTCTCTCTCTCTCTCTCTGTCTCTCTCTCTCTCTGTCAACACACACACACACACACTCACACACACCAAAGCACACAGACAGAAGCTGGTCACAACTGCTGTGCAACTGGGATTGAACCAGGGGGGCTCCCTCTGCTGGCTCAATGCGGTACAAAGTGTCAGAAGCTGTTAGATATCTGCTTTTGACAATCAATTGCACCTGTCATCCACAGGAGGGCGCCTAGCTGGGAAGTCCAGTACATTCCATATTAAAGTTGTTGCAAGTGCATTTTTTGTGTAAAAGACAGACACACACACACACACACACACACACACACACACACACACTGTAAGGTCTGAAGTGCAAAATTTGAATTACATTCCTTTGTATCTCTCCCTCTCTCCCTCTCTCTCTCTCTCTCTCTCTCTCTCTGTCTCTCTCTCTCTCTCTCTCTCTCTGTCAACACACACACACACACACACACACACACACACTGTAAGGTCTGAAGTGCAAAATTTGAATTACATTCCTTTGTATCTCTCCCTCTCTCTCTCTCTCTCTGTCTCTCTCTCTCTCTCTCTGTCAACACACACACACACACACACACACGCTCAATGGAGTATAAAATAAAGACCGGGGCAGTTCTCTCACTGGAGTCTCTTAGAGTGGAGGCTGCCCTTGCTAGCAAGAAGTTCTGTGTGTTTCTCTTCTCTGAGTCTTTACTGAAGAAGTGTTTTATAACATTTTCCTTAACAACTGACATGTGTTTTTTGTGTAAAAGAGAGAGACACACACACACACACACACACACACACACACACACACACACACACACACACTCACACTCAGCGGCTCAGAGATGAGGGAAAAACAACAGAAATCAGGATAGATTTTAATGTCAGGAGATGCCCTGTGATGCTGGGGCCATTGTGTAAGATTGGAATGTGTACCAGTGGCTGGTGGGTGGTCCTTGAAGGTCCCAGGAGGAGGCGGCGAGGAGGCAGCGGGTGGCTGGGCTTGAGCTGTGGATCAGGGACGTCATTAATTCTGCCTGGTGCTGCGTGTGCCCTGTGCAGCTTGGATGTCTGCCGCTGACGCTCTGTGGTTCCTGTTCTGCTGATCTCCTGGTCCACACACGGCTTCAGGGTGCACTGTACAAGGGAAGAAGAAATGCATCATTGGTTACCAAAATAAAACAGTGTCTTTCTGCCTGTGTCATTCTGTTTGGTTTCTTTGAGCGTTTGTTTCTTAAATACACAGCAAGTGTCACTCTCTCTCTCTCTCTCTCTCTGTCACACACACACACACACACACACACACCAAAGCACACACACACACACACACACACACAGACACTGTGAGGTCTGCAGTTCAAAATTTGAATCTCAGAGCTTGGTGTTTTTGTCTCCCTCCAGTGGACAAATGCAGGTATGATGAGGGTTGGTTAGGTTAGGTTAGGGGGTAATAGCCAGAGCTTGACGGAATAAAATGGAATAACTGGGAAAGTAAGTGTCGTAGAGGGATGAAAGTGGTGTCTACGGGGGGGTTTCGGGGTGCTCCGGACACCCTGGTGAAGACCCCATGTCGATAGCACCAACGGTTCTGGACTTGGTGTAAATGGGTCCAAATTTGACGGAATAAAAAGGTCAAAGTGGCAGATAGGAGTGTCCGATCGGGCCGATTCCACCACCACTGTACTCAGCAGGCCCTGCCGGGTCGTTAGACACGCAGCATGGCAGGGATCGGTGACATAACATGTAGCAGTTTCCCTTCACAGAAGCGTCTGCAGCAGGTGGGTGGAGGAGGAGGCAGCAGAACCAGGCCTTTGGAGCACTGTGTCATCTCCTGGTCCTGATGCTTTGAATCTCCCTCTCTGTCTGTCTGTCTGTCTGTCTGTCACACACACACACACACACACACAGAAGCTGGTCAAGTGCTGTGCAACTGGGATTGCACCTGTCGTCCACAGGAGGGCGCCTAGCTGGGAAGTCCAGTACATTCCATATTAAAGTTGTTGCAAGTGCATTTTTTGTGTAAAAGACAGACACACACACACACACACACACACACACACACACACACACACACACAGTAAGGTCTGAAGTGCAAAATTTGAATTACATTCCTTTGTATCTCTCCCTCTCTCTCTCTCTCTCTCTCTCTCTCTGTCTCTCTCTCTCTCTCTCTGTCAACACACACACACACACACACACTCACACACACCAAAGCACACAGACAGAAGCTGGTCACAACTGCTGTGCAACTGGGATTGAACCAGGGGGGCTCCCTCTGCTGGCTCAATGCGGTACAAAGTGTCAGAAGCTGTTAGATATCTGCTTTTGACAATCAATTGCACCTGTCATCCACAGGAGGGCGCCTAGCTGGGAAGTCCAGTACATTCCATATTAAAGTTGTTGCAAGTGCATTTTTTGTGTAAAAGACAGACACACACACACACACACACACACACACACACACACACACACACACACACACACTGTAAGGTCTGAAGTGCAAAATTTGAATTACATTCCTTTGTATCTCTCCCTCTCTCTCTCTCTCTCTCTCTCTCTCTCTGTCACACACACACACACACACACACACACACACACACCAAAGCACACACACACACACACACACACACACACACACACACACACTGTGAGGTCTGCAGTTCAAAATTTGAATCTCAGAGCTTGGTGTTTTTGTCTCCCTCCAGTGGACAAATGCAGGTATGATTAGGGTTGGTTAGGTTAGGTTAAGGGGATTTAGCCAGAGCTTGACGGAATAAAATGGAATAACTGGGAAAGTAAGTGTCGTAGAGGGATGAAAGTGGTGTCTACGTGGGGTGTTTCTGCCGCTCCGCACGCGCTGGTGAAGACCCCATGTCGATAGCACCAACGGTTCTGGACTTGGTGTAAATGGGTCCAAATTTGACGGAATAAAAAGGTCAAAGTGGCAGATAGGAGTGTCCGATCGGGCCGATTCCACCACCACTGTACTCAGCAGGCCCTGCCGGGTCGTTCGACACGCAGCATGGCAGGGATCGGTGACATAACATGTAGCAGTTTCCCTTCACAGAAGCGTCTGCAGCAGGTGGGTGGAGGAGGAGGCAGCAGAACCAGGCCTTTGGAGCACTGTGTCATCTCCTGGTCCTGATGCTTTGAATCTCCCTCTCTGTCTGTCTGTCTGTCTGTCACACACACACACACACACACAGGAGCCGGTCAAGTGCTGTGCAACTGGGATTGCACCTGTCGTCCACAGGAGGGCGCCTAGCTGGGAAGTCCAGTACATTCCATATTAAAGTTGTTGCAAGTGCATTTTTTGTGTAAAAGACAGACACACACACACACACACACACACACACACACACACACACACACACACACACACACAGTAAGGTCTGAAGTGCAAAATTTGAATTACATTCCTTTGTATCTCTCCCTCTCTCTCTCTCTCTCTCTCTCTCTGTCTCTCTCTCTCTCTCTCTGTCAACACACACACACACACACACACTCACACACACCAAAGCACACAGACAGAAGCTGGTCACAACTGCTGTGCAACTGGGATTGAACCAGGGGGGCTCCCTCTGCTGGCTCAATGCGGTACAAAGTGTCAGAAGCTGTTAGATATCTGCTTTTGACAATCAATTGCACCTGTCATCCACAGGAGGGCGCCTAGCTGGGAAGTCCAGTACATTCCATATTAAAGTTGTTGCAAGTGCATTTTTTGTGTAAAAGACAGACACACACACACACACACACACACACACACTGTAAGGTCTGAAGTGCAAAATTTGAATTACATTCCTTTGTATCTCTCCCTCTCTCTCTCTCTCTCTCTCTCTCTCTGTCTCTCTCTCTCTCTCTCTCTCTCTGTCAACACACACACACACACACACACACACACACACACACTGTAAGGTCTGAAGTGCAAAATTTGAATTACATTCCTTTGTATCTCTCCCTCTCTCTCTCTCTCTCTGTCTCTCTCTCTCTCTCTCTGTCAACACACACACACACACACACACACACGCTCAATGGAGTATAAAATAAAGACCGGGGCAGTTCTCTCACTGGAGTCTCTTAGAGTGGAGGCTGCCCTTGCTAGCAAGAAGTTCTGTGTGTTTCTCTTCTCTGAGTCTTTACTGAAGAAGTGTTTTATAACATTTTCCTTAACAACTGACATGTGTTTTTTGTGTAAAAGAGAGAGACACACACACACACACACACACACACACACACACACACTCACACTCAGCGGCTCAGAGATGAGGGAAAAACAACAGAAATCAGGATAGATTTTAATGTCAGGAGATGCCCTGTGATGCTGGGGCCATTGTGTAAGATTGGAATGTGTACCAGTGGCTGGTGGGTGGTCCTTGAAGGTCCCGGGAGGAGGCGGCGAGGAGGCAGCGGGTGGCTGGGCTTGAGCTGTGGATCAGGGACGTCATTAATTCTGCCTGGTGCTGCGTGTGCCCTGTGCAGCTTGGATGTCTGCCGCTGACGCTCTGTGGTTCCTGTTCTGCTGATCTCCTGGTCCACACACGGCTTCAGGGTGTACTGTACAAGGGGAGAAGAAATGCATCATTGGTTACCAAAATAAAACAGTGTCTTTCTGCCTGTGTCATTCTGTTTGGTTTCTTTGAGCGTTTGTTTCTTAAATACACAGCAAGTGTCACTCTCTCTCTCTCTCTCTCTCTGTCACACACACACACACACACACACACACACACACACACACACACACACACACACACACACACACAGACACTGTGAGGTCTGCAGTTCAAAATTTGAATCTCAGAGCTTGGTGTTTTTGTCTCCCTCCAGTGGACAAATGCAGGTATGATGAGGGTTGGTTAGGTTAGGGGGTAATAGCCAGAGCTTGACGGAATAAAATGGAATAACTGGGAAAGTAAGTGTCGTAGAGGGATGAAAGTGGTGTCTACGGGGGGGTTTCGGGGTGCTCCGGACACCCTGGTGAAGACCCCATGTCGATAGCACCAACGGTTCTGGACTTGGTGTAAATGGGTCCAAATTTGACGGAATAAAAAGGTCAAAGTGGCAGATAGGAGTGTCCGATCGGGCCGATTCCACCACCACTGTACTCAGCAGGCCCTGCCGGGTCGTTAGACACGCAGCATGGCAGGGATCGGTGACATAACATGTAGCAGTTTCCCTTCACAGAAGCGTCTGCAGCAGGTGGGTGGAGGAGGAGGCAGCAGAACCAGGCCTTTGGAGCACTGTGTCATCTCCTGGTCCTGATGCTTTGAATCTCCCTCTCTGTCTGTCTGTCTGTCTGTCTGTCACACACACACACACACACACACAGAAGCTGGTCAAGTGCTGTGCAACTGGGATTGCACCTGTCGTCCACAGGAGGGCGCCTAGCTGGGAAGTCCAGTACATTCCATATTAAAGTTGTTGCAAGTGCATTTTTTGTGTAAAAGACAGACACACACACACACACACACACACACACACACACACACACACACACAGTAAGGTCTGAAGTGCAAAATTTGAATTACATTCCTTTGTATCTCTCCCTCTCTCTCTCTCTCTCTCTCTCTCTCTGTCTCTCTCTCTCTCTCTCTGTCAACACACACACACACACACACACTCACACACACCAAAGCACACAGACAGAAGCTGGTCACAACTGCTGTGCAACTGGGATTGAACCAGGGGGGCTCCCTCTGCTGGCTCAATGCGGTACAAAGTGTCAGAAGCTGTTAGATATCTGCTTTTGACAATCAATTGCACCTGTCATCCACAGGAGGGCGCCTAGCTGGGAAGTCCAGTACATTCCATATTAAAGTTGTTGCAAGTGCATTTTTTGTGTAAAAGACAGACACACACACACACACACACACACACACACACACACACACACACACACACACACACACACTGTAAGGTCTGAAGTGCAAAATTTGAATTACATTCCTTTGTATCTCTCCCTCTCTCTCTCTCTCTCTCTGTCACACACACACACACACACACACACACACACACACCAAAGCACACACACACACACACACACACACACACACACACACACACTGTGAGGTCTGCAGTTCAAAATTTGAATCTCAGAGCTTGGTGTTTTTGTCTCCCTCCAGTGGACAAATGCAGGTATGATTAGGGTTGGTTAGGTTAGGTTAAGGGGATTTAGCCAGAGCTTGACGGAATAAAATGGAATAACTGGGAAAGTAAGTGTCGTAGAGGGATGAAAGTGGTGTCTACGTGGGGTGTTTCTGCCGCTCCGCACGCGCTGGTGAAGACCCCATGTCGATAGCACCAACGGTTCTGGACTTGGTGTAAATGGGTCCAAATTTGACGGAATAAAAAGGTCAAAGTGGCAGATAGGAGTGTCCGATCGGGCCGATTCCACCACCACTGTACTCAGCAGGCCCTGCCGGGTCGTTCGACACGCAGCATGGCAGGGATCGGTGACATAACATGTAGCAGTTTCCCTTCACAGAAGCGTCTGCAGCAGGTGGGTGGAGGAGGAGGCAGCAGAACCAGGCCTTTGGAGCACTGTGTCATCTCCTGGTCCTGATGCTTTGAATCTCCCTCTCTGTCTGTCTGTCTGTCTGTCACACACACACACACACACACAGAAGCTGGTCAAGTGCTGTGCAACTGGGATTGCACCTGTCGTCCACAGGAGGGCGCCTAGCTGGGAAGTCCAGTACATTCCATATTAAAGTTGTTGCAAGTGCATTTTTTGTGTAAAAGACAGACACACACACACACACACACACACACACACACACACACACACACACACACACACACAGTAAGGTCTGAAGTGCAAAATTTGAATTACATTCCTTTGTATCTCTCCCTCTCTCTCTCTCTCTCTCTCTCTCTCTCTCTGTCTCTCTCTCTCTCTGTCAACACACACACACACACACTCACACACACCAAAGCACACAGACAGAAGCTGGTCACAACTGCTGTGCAACTGGGATTGAACCAGGGGGGCTCCCTCTGCTGGCTCAATGCGGTACAAAGTGTCAGAAGCTGTTAGATATCTGCTTTTGACAATCAATTGCACCTGTCATCCACAGGAGGGCGCCTAGCTGGGAAGTCCAGTACATTCCATATTAAAGTTGTTGCAAGTGCATTTTTTGTGTAAAAGACAGACACACACACACACACACACACACACACACACACACACACACACACACACTGTAAGGTCTGAAGTGCAAAATTTGAATTACATTCCTTTGTATCTCTCCCTCTCTCCCTCTCTCTCTCTCTCTCTCTCTCTCTCTGTCTCTCTCTCTCTCTCTCTCTCTCTGTCAACACACACACACACACACACACACACACACTGTAAGGTCTGAAGTGCAAAATTTGAATTACATTCCTTTGTATCTCTCCCTCTCTCTCTCTCTCTCTGTCTCTCTCTCTCTCTCTCTGTCAACACACACACACACACACACACACGCTCAATGGAGTATAAAATAAAGACCGGGGCAGTTCTCTCACTGGAGTCTCTTAGAGTGGAGGCTGCCCTTGCTAGCAAGAAGTTCTGTGTGTTTCTCTTCTCTGAGTCTTTACTGAAGAAGTGTTTTATAACATTTTCCTTAACAACTGACATGTGTTTTTTGTGTAAAAGAGAGAGACACACACACACACACACACACACACACACACACACACACACACACACTCACACTCAGCGGCTCAGAGATGAGGGAAAAACAACAGAAATCAGGATAGATTTTAATGTCAGGAGATGCCCTGTGATGCTGGGGCCATTGTGTAAGATTGGAATGTGTACCAGTGGCTGGTGGGTGGTCCTTGAAGGTCCCAGGAGGAGGCGGCGAGGAGGCAGCGGGTGGCTGGGCTTGAGCTGTGGATCAGGGACGTCATTAATTCTGCCTGTTGCTGCGTGTGCCCTGTGCAGCTTGGATGTCTGCCGCTGACGCTCTGTGGTTCCTGTTCTGCTGATCTCCTGGTCCACACACGGCTTCAGGGTGCACTGTACAAGGGAAGAAGAAATGCATCATTGGTTACCAAAATAAAACAGTGTCTTTCTGCCTGTGTCATTCTGTTTGGTTTCTTTGAGCGTTTGTTTCTTAAATACACAGCAAGTGTCACTCTCTCTCTCTCTCTCTCTCTGTCACACACACACACACACACACCAAAGCACACACACACACACACACACACACTGTGAGGTCTGCAGTTCAAAATTTGAATCTCAGAGCTTGGTGTTTTTGTCTCCCTCCAGTGGACAAATGCAGGTATGATTAGGGTTGGTTAGGTTAGGTTAAGGGGATTTAGCCAGAGCTTGACGGAATAAAATGGAATAACTGGGAAAGTAAGTGTCGTAGAGGGATGAAAGTGGTGTCTACGTGGGGTGTTTCTGCCGCTCCGCACGCGCTGGTGAAGACCCCATGTCGATAGCACCAACGGTTCTGGACTTGGTGTAAATGGGTCCAAATTTGACGGAATAAAAAGGTCAAAGTGGCAGATAGGAGTGTCCGATCGGGCCGATTCCACCACCACTGTACTCAGCAGGCCCTGCCGGGTCGTTCGACACGCAGCATGGCAGGGATCGGTGACATAACATGTAGCAGTTTCCCTTCACAGAAGCGTCTGCAGCAGGTGGGTGGAGGAGGAGGCAGCAGAACCAGGCCTTTGGAGCACTGTGTCATCTCCTGGTCCTGATGCTTTGAATCTCCCTCTCTGTCTGTCTGTCTGTCTGTCTGTCACACACACACACACACACACACACAGAAGCTGGTCAAGTGCTGTGCAACTGGGATTGCACCTGTCGTCCACAGGAGGGCGCCTAGCTGGGAAGTCCAGTACATTCCATATTAAAGTTGTTGCAAGTGCATTTTTTGTGTAAAAGACAGACACACACACACACACACACACACACACACACACACACACACACACACACACACAGTAAGGTCTGAAGTGCAAAATTTGAATTACATTCCTTTGTATCTCTCCCTCTCTCTCTCTCTCTCTCTCTCTGTCTCTCTCTCTCTCTCTCTCTGTCAACACACACACACACACACACACACTCACACACACCAAAGCACACAGACAGAAGCTGGTCACAACTGCTGTGCAACTGGGATTGAACCAGGGGGGCTCCCTCTGCTGGCTCAATGCGGTACAAAGTGTCAGAAGCTGTTAGATATCTGCTTTTGACAATCAATTGCACCTGTCATCCACAGGAGGGCGCCTAGCTGGGAAGTCCAGTACATTCCATATTAAAGTTGTTGCAAGTGCATTTTTTGTGTAAAAGACAGACACACACACACACACACACACACACACACACACACACACACACACACACACACACACACTGTAAGGTCTGAAGTGCAAAATTTGAATTACATTCCTTTGTATCTCTCCCTCTCTCTCTCTCTCTCTCTCTCTCTCTCTGTCTCTCTCTCTCTCTCTCTCTCTCTGTCAACACACACACACACACACACACACACACACACACACACACTCAATGGAGTATAAAATAAAGACCGGGGCAGTTCTCTCACTGGAGTCTCTTAGAGTGGAGGCTGCCCTTGCTAGCAAGAAGTTCTGTGTGTTTCTCTTCTCTGAGTCTTTACTGAAGAAGTGTTTTATAACATTTTCCTTAACAACTGACATGTGTTTTTTGTGTAAAAGAGAGAGAGACACACACACACACACACACACACACACACACACACACACACACACACACTCACACTCACACTCACAGGCTCAGAGATGAGGGAAAAACAACAGAAATCAGGATAGATTTTAATGTCAGGAGATGCCCTGTGATGCTGGGGCCATTGTGTAAGATTGGAATGTGTACCAGTGGCTGGTGGGTGGTCCTTGAAGGTCCCGGGAGGAGGCGGCGAGGAGGCAGCGGGTGGCTGGGCTTGAGCTGTGGATCAGGGACGTCATTAATTCTGCCTGGTGCTGCGTGTGCCCTGTGCAGCTTGGATGTCTGCCGCTGACGCTCTGTGGTTCCTGTTCTGCTGATCTCCTGGTCCACACACGGCTTCAGGGTGTACTGTACAAGCGGAGAAGAAATGCATCATTGGTTACCAAAATAAAACAGTGTCTTTCTGCCTGTGTCATTCTGTTTGGTTTCTTTGAGCGTTTGTTTCTTAAATACACAGCAAGTGTCACTCTCTCTCTCTCTCTGTCACACACACACACACACACACACACACACACACACACACACACACACACACACACACAGACACTGTGAGGTCTGCAGTTCAAAATTTGAATCTCAGAGCTTGGTGTTTTTGTCTCCCTCCAGTGGACAAATGCAGGTATGATGAGGGTTGGTTAGGTTAGGTTAGGGGGTAATAGCCAGAGCTTGACGGAATAAAATGGAATAACTGGGAAAGTAAGTGTCGTAGAGGGATGAAAGTGGTGTCTACGGGGGGGTTTCGGGGTGCTCCGGACACCCTGGTGAAGACCCCATGTCGATAGCACCAACGGTTCTGGACTTGGTGTAAATGGGTCCAAATTTGACGGAATAAAAAGGTCAAAGTGGCAGATAGGAGTGTCCGATCGGGCCGATTCCACCACCACTGTACTCAGCAGGCCCTGCCGGGTCGTTAGACACGCAGCATGGCAGGGATCGGTGACATAACATGTAGCAGTTTCCCTTCACAGAAGCGTCTGCAGCAGGTGGGTGGAGGAGGAGGCAGCAGAACCAGGCCTTTGGAGCACTGTGTCATCTCCTGGTCCTGATGCTTTGAATCTCCCTCTCTGTCTGTCTGTCTGTCTGTCTGTCACACACACACACACACACACACACAGAAGCTGGTCAAGTGCTGTGCAACTGGGATTGCACCTGTCGTCCACAGGAGGGCGCCTAGCTGGGAAGTCCAGTACATTCCATATTAAAGTTGTTGCAAGTGCATTTTTTGTGTAAAAGACAGACACACACACACACACACACACACACACACAGTAAGGTCTGAAGTGCAAAATTTGAATTACATTCCTTTGTATCTCTCCCTCTCTCTCTCTCTCTCTCTCTCTCTCTGTCTCTCTCTCTCTCTCTCTGTCAACACACACACACACACACACACTCACACACACCAAAGCACACAGACAGAAGCTGGTCACAACTGCTGTGCAACTGGGATTGAACCAGGGGGGCTCCCTCTGCTGGCTCAATGCGGTACAAAGTGTCAGAAGCTGTTAGATATCTGCTTTTGACAATCAATTGCACCTGTCATCCACAGGAGGGCGCCTAGCTGGGAAGTCCAGTACATTCCATATTAAAGTTGTTGCAAGTGCATTTTTTGTGTAAAAGACAGACACACACACACACACACACACACACACACACACACTGTAAGGTCTGAAGTGCAAAATTTGAATTACATTCCTTTGTATCTCTCCCTCTCTCTCTCTCTCTCTCTCTCTCTCTGTCTCTCTCTCTCTCTCTCTCTCTCTCTCTGTCAACACACACACACACACACACACACACACACACACACACACACACTGTAAGGTCTGAAGTGCAAAATTTGAATTACATTCCTTTGTATCTCTCCCTCTCTCTCTCTCTCTCTGTCTCTCTCTCTCTCTCTCTGTCAACACACACACACACACACACACACACGCTCAATGGAGTATAAAATAAAGACCGGGGCAGTTCTCTCACTGGAGTCTCTTAGAGTGGAGGCTGCCCTTGCTAGCAAGAAGTTCTGTGTGTTTCTCTTCTCTGAGTCTTTACTGAAGAAGTGTTTTATAACATTTTCCTTAACAACTGACATGTGTTTTTTGTGTAAAAGAGAGAGACACACACACACACACACACACACACACACACACACACACACACACTCACACTCAGCGGCTCAGAGATGAGGGAAAAACAACAGAAATCAGGATAGATTTTAATGTCAGGAGATGCCCTGTGATGCTGGGGCCATTGTGTAAGATTGGAATGTGTACCAGTGGCTGGTGGGTGGTCCTTGAAGGTCCCGGGAGGAGGCGGCGAGGAGGCAGCGGGTGGCTGGGCTTGAGCTGTGGATCAGGGACGTCATTAATTCTGCCTGGTGCTGCGTGTGCCCTGTGCAGCTTGGATGTCTGCCGCTGACGCTCTGTGGTTCCTGTTCTGCTGATCTCCTGGTCCACACACGGCTTCAGGGTGTACTGTACAAGGGGAGAAGAAATGCATCATTGGTTACCAAAATAAAACAGTGTCTTTCTGCCTGTGTCATTCTGTTTGGTTTCTTTGAGCGTTTGTTTCTTAAATACACAGCAAGTGTCACTCTCTCTCTCTCTCTGTCACACACACACACACACACACACACACACACACACACACACACACACACACACACACACAGACACTGTGAGGTCTGCAGTTCAAAATTTGAATCTCACAGCTTGGTGTTTTTGTCTCCCTCCAGTGGACAAATGCAGGTATGATGAGGGTTGGTTAGGTTAGGGGGTAATAGCCAGAGCTTGACGGAATAAAATGGAATAACTGGGAAAGTAAGTGTCGTAGAGGGATGAAAGTGGTGTCTACGGGGGGGTTTCGGGGTGCTCCGGACACCCTGGTGAAGACCCCATGTCGATAGCACCAACGGTTCTGGACTTGGTGTAAATGGGTCCAAATTTGACGGAATAAAAAGGTCAAAGTGGCAGATAGGAGTGTCCGATCGGGCCGATTCCACCACCACTGTACTCAGCAGGCCCTGCCGGGTCGTTAGACACGCAGCATGGCAGGGATCGGTGACATAACATGTAGCAGTTTCCCTTCACAGAAGCGTCTGCAGCAGGTGGGTGGAGGAGGAGGCAGCAGAACCAGGCCTTTGGAGCACTGTGTCATCTCCTGGTCCTGATGCTTTGAATCTCCCTCTCTGTCTGTCTGTCTGTCTGTCTGTCACACACACACACACACACAGAAGCTGGTCAAGTGCTGTGCAACTGGGATTGCACCTGTCGTCCACAGGAGGGCGCCTAGCTGGGAAGTCCAGTACATTCCATATTAAAGTTGTTGCAAGTGCATTTTTTGTGTAAAAGACAGACACACACACACACACACACACACACACACACACACACACAGTAAGGTCTGAAGTGCAAAATTTGAATTACATTCCTTTGTATCTCTCCCTCTCTCTCTCTCTCTCTCTCTCTGTCTCTCTCTCTCTCTCTCTGTCAACACACACACACACACACACACTCACACACACCAAAGCACACAGACAGAAGCTGGTCACAACTGCTGTGCAACTGGGATTGAACCAGGGGGGCTCCCTCTGCTGGCTCAATGCGGTACAAAGTGTCAGAAGCTGTTAGATATCTGCTTTTGACAATCAATTGCACCTGTCATCCACAGGAGGGCGCCTAGCTGGGAAGTCCAGTACATTCCATATTAAAGTTGTTGCAAGTGCATTTTTTGTGTAAAAGACAGACACACACACACACACACACACACACACACACACACTGTAAGGTCTGAAGTGCAAAATTTGAATTACATTCCTTTGTATCTCTCCCTCTCTCTCTCTCTCTCTCTCTCTCTCTGTCTCTCTCTCTCTCTCTCTGTCAACACACACACACACACACACACACACACACACTGTAAGGTCTGAAGTGCAAAATTTGAATTACATTCCTTTGTATCTCTCCCTCTCTCTCTCTCTCTCTGTCTCTCTCTCTCTCTCTCTGTCAACACACACACGCACACACACACACACACACGCTCAATGGAGTATAAAATAAAGACCGGGGCAGTTCTCTCACTGGAGTCTCTTAGAGTGGAGGCTGCCCTTGCTAGCAAGAAGTTCTGTGTGTTTCTCTTCTCTGAGTCTTTACTGAAGAAGTGTTTTATAACATTTTCCTTAACAACTGACATGTGTTTTTTGTGTAAAAGAGAGAGACACACACACACACACACACACACACACACACACACACACACTCACACTCAGCGGCTCAGAGATGAGGGAAAAACAACAGAAATCAGGATAGATTTTAATGTCAGGAGATGCCCTGTGATGCTGGGGCCATTGTGTAAGATTGGAATGTGTACCAGTGGCTGGTGGGTGGTCCTTGAAGGTCCCGGGAGGAGGCGGCGAGGAGGCAGCGGGTGGCTGGGCTTGAGCTGTGGATCAGGGACGTCATTAATTCTGCCTGGTGCTGCGTGTGCCCTGTGCAGCTTGGATGTCTGCCGCTGACGCTCTGTGGTTCCTGTTCTGCTGATCTCCTGGTCCACACACGGCTTCAGGGTGCACTGTACAAGGGAAGAAGAAATGCATCATTGGTTACCAAAATAAAACAGTGTCTTTCTGCCTGTGTCATTCTGTTTGGTTTCTTTGAGCGTTTGTTTCTTAAATACACAGCAAGTGTCACTCTCTCTCTCTCTCTCTCTCTGTCACACACACACACACACACACACACACCAAAGCACACACACACACACACACACACACAGACACTGTGAGGTCTGCAGTTCAAAATTTGAATCTCAGAGCTTGGTGTTTTTGTCTCCCTCCAGTGGACAAATGCAGGTATGATGAGGGTTGGTTAGGTTAGGTTAGGGGGTAATAGCCAGAGCTTGACGGAATAAAATGGAATAACTGGGAAAGTAAGTGTCGTAGAGGGATGAAAGTGGTGTCTACGGGGGGGTTTCGGGGTGCTCCGGACACCCTGGTGAAGACCCCATGTCGATAGCACCAACGGTTCTGGACTTGGTGTAAATGGGTCCAAATTTGACGGAATAAAAAGGTCAAAGTGGCAGATAGGAGTGTCCGATCGGGCCGATTCCACCACCACTGTACTCAGCAGGCCCTGCCGGGTCGTTAGACACGCAGCATGGCAGGGATCGGTGACATAACATGTAGCAGTTTCCCTTCACAGAAGCGTCTGCAGCAGGTGGGTGGAGGAGGAGGCAGCAGAACCAGGCCTTTGGAGCACTGTGTCATCTCCTGGTCCTGATGCTTTGAATCTCCCTCTCTGTCTGTCTGTCTGTCTGTCTGTCACACACACACACACACACACACAGAAGCTGGTCAAGTGCTGTGCAACTGGGATTGCACCTGTCGTCCACAGGAGGGCGCCTAGCTGGGAAGTCCAGTACATTCCATATTAAAGTTGTTGCAAGTGCATTTTTTGTGTAAAAGACAGACACACACACACACACACACACACACACACACACACACACACACACACACAGTAAGGTCTGAAGTGCAAAATTTGAATTACATTCCTTTGTATCTCTCCCTCTCTCTCTCTCTCTCTCTCTCTCTCTGTCTCTCTCTCTCTCTCTCTCTGTCAACACACACACACACACACACACTCACACACACCAAAGCACACAGACAGAAGCTGGTCACAACTGCTGTGCAACTGGGATTGAACCAGGGGGGCTCCCTCTGCTGGCTCAATGCGGTACAAAGTGTCAGAAGCTGTTAGATATCTGCTTTTGACAATCAATTGCACCTGTCATCCACAGGAGGGCGCCTAGCTGGGAAGTCCAGTACATTCCATATTAAAGTTGTTGCAAGTGCATTTTTTGTGTAAAAGACAGACACACACACACACACACACACACACACACACACACACACACACACACACACACACTGTAAGGTCTGAAGTGCAAAATTTGAATTACATTCCTTTGTATCTCTCCCTCTCTCTCTCTCTCTCTCTCTCTCTCTCTGTCACACACACACACACACACACACACACACACACACACCAAAGCACACACACACACACACACACACACACACACACACACACACACACTGTGAGGTCTGCAGTTCAAAATTTGAATCTCAGAGCTTGGTGTTTTTGTCTCCCTCCAGTGGACAAATGCAGGTATGATTAGGGTTGGTTAGGTTAGGTTAAGGGGATTTAGCCAGAGCTTGACGGAATAAAATGGAATAACTGGGAAAGTAAGTGTCGTAGAGGGATGAAAGTGGTGTCTACGTGGGGTGTTTCTGCCGCTCCGCACGCGCTGGTGAAGACCCCATGTCGATAGCACCAACGGTTCTGGACTTGGTGTAAATGGGTCCAAATTTGACGGAATAAAAAGGTCAAAGTGGCAGATAGGAGTGTCCGATCGGGCCGATTCCACCACCACTGTACTCAGCAGGCCCTGCCGGGTCGTTCGACACGCAGCATGGCAGGGATCGGTGACATAACATGTAGCAGTTTCCCTTCACAGAAGCGTCTGCAGCAGGTGGGTGGAGGAGGAGGCAGCAGAACCAGGCCTTTGGAGCACTGTGTCATCTCCTGGTCCTGATGCTTTGAATCTCCCTCTCTGTCTGTCTGTCTGTCTGTCTGTCACACACACACACACACACACACACAGAAGCTGGTCAAGTGCTGTGCAACTGGGATTGCACCTGTCGTCCACAGGAGGGCGCCTAGCTGGGAAGTCCAGTACATTCCATATTAAAGTTGTTGCAAGTGCATTTTTTGTGTAAAAGACAGACACACACACACACACACACACACACACACACACACACACACACACACACACACACACACACAGTAAGGTCTGAAGTGCAAAATTTGAATTACATTCCTTTGTATCTCTCCCTCTCTCTCTCTCTCTCTCTCTCTCTCTCTGTCTCTCTCTCTCTCTGTCAACACACACACACACACACTCACACACACCAAAGCACACAGACAGAAGCTGGTCACAACTGCTGTGCAACTGGGATTGAACCAGGGGGGCTCCCTCTGCTGGCTCAATGCGGTACAAAGTGTCAGAAGCTGTTAGATATCTGCTTTTGACAATCAATTGCACCTGTCATCCACAGGAGGGCGCCTAGCTGGGAAGTCCAGTACATTCCATATTAAAGTTGTTGCAAGTGCATTTTTTGTGTAAAAGACAGACACACACACACACACACACACACACACACACACACACACTGTAAGGTCTGAAGTGCAAAATTTGAATTACATTCCTTTGTATCTCTCCCTCTCTCCCTCTCTCTCTCTCTCTCTCTCTCTCTCTGTCTCTCTCTCTCTCTCTCTCTCTCTGTCAACACACACACACACACACACACACACACACACTGTAAGGTCTGAAGTGCAAAATTTGAATTACATTCCTTTG